>NC_092768.1:17460806-17560806 GCF_047496795.1 Chiloscyllium punctatum
TGTAAAACCCCATACTGACACAGATACCCCTCACTGTGTAAAACCCCGTGCTAACACAGATATCCCTCACTGTGTAAAACCCCGTGCTGACACAGATACCCCTCACTGTGTAAAACCCCGTGCTAACACAGATATCCCTCACTGTGTAAAACCCCATACTGACACAGATATCCCTCACTGTGTAAAACCCTGTGCTAACACAGATACCCCTCACTGTGTAAAACCCCTCACTGACACAGATATCCCTCACTGTGTAAAACCCCTCACTGACACAGATACCCCTCACTGTGTAAAACCCCGTGCTGACACAGATATCCCTCACTGTGTAAGACCCCATACTGACACAGATACCCCTCACTGCGTAAAACCCCTCACTGACACAGATACCCCTCACTGTGTAAAACCCCTCACTGACACAGATACCCCTCACTGTGTAAAACCCCTCACTGACACAGATACCCCTCACTGTGTAAAACCCCGTGCTAACACAGATACCCCTCACTGTGTAAAACCCCTCACTGACACAGATACCCCTCACTGTGTAAAACCCCTCACTGACACAGATATCCCTCACTGTGTAAAACCCCTCACTGACACAGATATCCCTCACTGTGTAAAACCCCTCACTGACACAGATATCCCTCACTGTGTAAAACCCCATACTGACACAGATACCCCTCACTGTGTAAAACCCCGTGCTGACACAGATACCCCTCCCTGTGTAAAACCCCGTGCTAACACAGATACCCCTCACTGTGTAAAACCCCATACTGACACAAAAACCCCTCACTGTGTAAAACCCCGTGCTGACACAGATACCCCTCCCTGTGTAAAACCCCATGCTAACACAGATACCCCTCACTGTGTAAAACCCCGTGCTAACACAGATACCCATCATTGTGTAAAACCCCGTGCTAACACAGATACCCCTCACTGTGTAAAACCCCGTGCTAACACAGATACCCCTCACTGTGTAAAACCCCATACTGACACAGATACCCCTCACTGCGTAAAACCCCTCACTGACACAGATACCCCTCACTGTGTAAAACCCCTCACTGACACAGATACCCCTCACTGTGTAAAACCCCTCACTGACACAGATATCCCTCACTGTGTAAAACCCCATACTGACACAGATACCCCTCACTGTGTAAAGCCCCGTGCTGACACAGATATCCCTCACTGTGTAAAACCCCGTGCTAACACAGATATCCCTCACTGTGTAAAGCCCCGTGCTAACACAGATACCCCTCACTGTGTAAAACCCCGTGCTAACACAGATACCCCTCACTGTGTAAAACCCCGTGCTAACACAGATACCCCTCACTGTGTAAAACCCCTCACTGACACAGATATCCCTCACTGTGTAAAACCCCATACTGACACAGATACCCCTCACTGTGTAAAACCCCTCACTGACACAGATACCCCTCACTGTGTAAAACCCCATACTGACACAGATATCCCTCACTGTGTAAAACCCCGTGCTAACACAGATACCCCTCACTGCGTAAAACCCCTCACTGACACAGATACCCCTCACTGTGTAAAACCCCGTGCTAACACAGATATCCCTCACTGTGTAAAACCCCATACTGACACAGATACCCCTCACTGCGTAAAACCCCTCACTGACACAGATACCCCTCACTGTGTAAAACCCCTCACTGACACAGATACCCCTCACTGTGTAAAACCCCTCACTGACACAGATATCCCTCACTGTGTAAAACCCCATACTGACACAGATACCCCTCACTGTGTAAAACCCCATACTGACACAGATACCCCTCACTGTGTAAAACCCCTCACTGACACAGATATCCCTCACTGTGTAAAACCCCGTGCTAACACAGATACCCCTCACTGCGTAAAACCCCGTGCTAACACAGATATCCCTCACTGTGTAAAACCCCGTGCTAACACAGATATCCCTCACTGTGTAAAACCCCGTGCAAACACAGATATCCCTCACTGTGTAAAACCCCGTGCTAACACAGATATCCCTCACTGTGTAAAACCCCGTGCTAACACAGATACCCCTCACTGTGTAAAACCCCATACTGACACAGATATCCCTCACTGTGTAAAACCCCGTGCTAACACAGATATCCCTCACTGTGTAAAACCCCGTGCTAACACAGATACCCCTCACTGTGTAAAACCCCATGCTAACACAGATATCCCTCACTGTGTAAAACCCCGTGCTGACACAGATATCCCTCACTGTGTAAAACCCCGTGCTAACACAGATATCCCTCACTGTGTAAAACACCGTGCTAACACAGATACCCCTCACTGTGTAAAACCCCGTGCTAACACAGATATCCCTCACTGTGTAAAACCCCGTGCTAACACAGATACCCCTCACTGTGTAAAACCCCGTGCTAACACAGATATCCCTCACTGTGTAAAACCCCGTGCTAACACAGATATCCCTCACTGTGTAAAACCCCGTGCTGACACAGATATCCCTCACTGTGTAAAGCCCCGTGCTAACACAGATACCCCTCACTGTGTAAAACCCCGTGCTAACACAGATATCACTCACTGTGTAAAACCCCATACTGACACAGATATCCCTCACTGTGTAAAACCCCGTGCTAACACAGATATCCCTCACTGTGTAAAACCCCGTGCTGACACAGATACCCCTCACTGTGTAAAACCCCGTGCTAACACAGATACCCCTCACTGTGTAAAACCCCGTGCTGACACAGATACCCCTCACTGTGTAAAACCCCATACTGACACAGATATCCCTCACTGTGTAAAACCCCGTGCTAACACAGATACCCCTCACTGTGTAAAACCCCGTACTAACACAGATATCCCTCACTGTGTAAAGCCCCGTGCTAACACAGATACCCCTCACTGTGTAAAACCCCATACTGACACAGATACCCCTCACTGTGTAAAGCCCCGTGCTAACACAGATACCCCTCACTGTGTAAAACCCCGTGCTAACACAGATATCCCTCACTGTGTAAAACCCCGTGCTGACACAGATATCCCTCACTGTGTAAAACCCCGTGGTAACACAGATATCCCTCACTGTGTAAAACCCCATACTGACACAGATACCCCTCACTGTGTAAAACCCCATACTGACACAGATACCCCTCACTGTGTAAAACCCCTCACTGACACAGATATCCCTCACTGTGTAAAACCCCATACTGACACAGATATCCCTCACTGTGTAAAACCCCATACTGACACAGATACCCCTCAATGTGTAAAACCCCATACTGACACAGATATCCCTCACTGTGTAAAACCCCATACTGACACAGATACCCCTCACTGTGTAAAACCCCATACTGACACAGATACCCCTCACTGTGTAAAACCCCATACTGACACAGATACCCCTCACTGTGTAAAACCCCTCACTGACACAGATATCCCTCACTGTGTAAAACCCCATACTGACACAGATACCCCTCAATGTGTAAAACCCCATACTGACACAGATACCCCTCACTGTGTAAAACCCCATACTGACACAGATATCCCTCACTGTGTAAAGCCCCGTGCTAACACAGATACCCCTCACTGTGTAAAACCCCGTGCTAACACAGATATCCCTCACTGTGTAAAACCCCATACTGACACAGATATCCCTCACTGTGTAAAACCCCGTGCTAACACAGATATCCCTCACTGTGTAAAACCCCGTGCTAACACAGATATCCCTCACTGTGTAAAACCCCGTACTGACACAGATATCCCTCACTGTGTAAAACCCCATACTGACACAGATATCCCTCACTGTGTAAAACCCCGTGCTAACACAGATACCCCTCACTGTGTAAAACCCCATACTGACACAGATATCCCTCACTGTGTAAAACCCCGTGCTAACACAGATACCCCTCACTGTGTAAAACCCCGTGCTAACACAGATACCCCTCACTGTGTAAAACCCCGTGCTAACACAGATATCCCTCACTGTGTAAAACCCCGTGCTAACACAGATATCCCTCACTGTGTAAAACCCCGTGCTAACACAGATATCCCTCACTGTGTAAAACCCCATACTGACACAGATATCCCTCACTGTGTAAAACCCCATACTGACACAGATATCCCTCACTGTGTAAAACCCCGTGCTAACACAGATACCCCTCACTGTGTAAAACCCCGTGCTAACACAGATATCCCTCACTGTGTAAAACCCCATACTGACACAGATATCCCTCACTGTGTAAAACCCCGTGCTGACACAGATATCCCTCACTGTGTAAAACCCCGTGCTAACACAGATACCCCTCACTGTGTAAAACCCCGTGCTGACACAGATATCCCTCACTGTGTAAAACCCCGTGGTAACACAGATATCCCTCACTGTGTAAAACCCCATACTGACACAAATATCCCTCACTGTGTAAAACCCCGTACTGACACAGATACCCCTCACTGTGTAAAACCCCGTGCTAACACAGATACCCCTCACTGTGTAAAACCCCGTGCTAACACAGATATCCCTCACTGTGTAAAACCCCGTGCTAACACAGATATCCCTCACTGTGTAAAACCCCGTGCTAACACAGATACCCCTCACTGTGTAAAACCCCGTGGTAACACAGATACCCCTCACTGTGTAAAACCCCGTGCTAACACAGATACCCCTCACTGTGTAAAACCCCATACTGACACAGATATCACTCACTGTGTAAAACCCCATACTGACACAGATATCCCTCACTGTGTAAAACCCCATACTGACACAGATACCCCTCACTGTGTAAAACCCCTCACTGACACAGATACCCCTCACTGTGTAAAACACCGTGCTAACACAGATACCCCTCACTGTGTAAAACCCCGTGCTAACACAGATATCCCTCACTGTGTAAAACCCCGTGCTAACACAGATACCCCTCACTGTGTAAAACCCCGTGCTAACACAGATATCCCTCACTGTGTAAAACCCCGTGCTAACACAGATATCCCTCACTGTGTAAAACCCCGTGCTGACACAGATATCCCTCACTGTGTAAAGCCCCGTGCTAACACAGATACCCCTCACTGTGTAAAACCCCGTGCTAACACAGATATCACTCACTGTGTAAAACCCCATACTGACACAGATATCCCTCACTGTGTAAAACCCCGTGCTAACACAGATATCCCTCACTGTGTAAAACCCCGTGCTGACACAGATACCCCTCACTGTGTAAAACCCCGTGCTAACACAGATACCCCTCACTGTGTAAAACCCCGTGCTGACACAGATACCCCTCACTGTGTAAAACCCCATACTGACACAGATATCCCTCACTGTGTAAAACCCCGTGCTAACACAGATACCCCTCACTGTGTAAAACCCCGTGCTAACACAGATATCCCTCACTGTGTAAAGCCCCGTGCTAACACAGATACCCCTCACTGTGTAAAACCCCATACTGACACAGATACCCCTCACTGTGTAAAGCCCCGTGCTAACACAGATACCCCTCACTGTGTAAAACCCCGTGCTAACACAGATATCCCTCACTGTGTAAAACCCCGTGCTGACACAGATATCCCTCACTGTGTAAAACCCCGTGGTAACACAGATATCCCTCACTGTGTAAAACCCCATACTGACACAGATACCCCTCACTGTGTAAAACCCCATACTGACACAGATACCCCTCACTGTGTAAAACCCCTCACTGACACAGATATCCCTCACTGTGTAAAACCCCATACTGACACAGATATCCCTCACTGTGTAAAACCCCATACTGACACAGATACCCCTCAATGTGTAAAACCCCATACTGACACAGATATCCCTCACTGTGTAAAACCCCATACTGACACAGATACCCCTCACTGTGTAAAACCCCATACTGACACAGATACCCCTCACTGTGTAAAACCCCATACTGACACAGATACCCCTCACTGTGTAAAACCCCTCACTGACACAGATATCCCTCACTGTGTAAAACCCCATACTGACACAGATACCCCTCAATGTGTAAAACCCCATACTGACACAGATACCCCTCACTGTGTAAAACCCCATACTGACACAGATATCCCTCACTGTGTAAAGCCCCGTGCTAACACAGATACCCCTCACTGTGTAAAACCCCGTGCTAACACAGATATCCCTCACTGTGTAAAACCCCATACTGACACAGATATCCCTCACTGTGTAAAACCCCGTGCTAACACAGATATCCCTCACTGTGTAAAACCCCGTGCTAACACAGATATCCCTCACTGTGTAAAACCCCGTACTGACACAGATATCCCTCACTGTGTAAAACCCCATACTGACACAGATATCCCTCACTGTGTAAAACCCCGTGCTAACACAGATACCCCTCACTGTGTAAAACCCCATACTGACACAGATATCCCTCACTGTGTAAAACCCCGTGCTAACACAGATACCCCTCACTGTGTAAAACCCCGTGCTAACACAGATACCCCTCACTGTGTAAAACCCCGTGCTAACACAGATATCCCTCACTGTGTAAAACCCCGTGCTAACACAGATATCCCTCACTGTGTAAAACCCCGTTCTAACACAGATATCCCTCACTGTGTAAAACCCCATACTGACACAGATATCCCTCACTGTGTAAAACCCCATACTGACACAGATATCCCTCACTGTGTAAAACCCCGTGCTAACACAGATACCCCTCACTGTGTAAAACCCCGTGCTAACACAGATATCCCTCACTGTGTAAAACCCCATACTGACACAGATATCCCTCACTGTGTAAAACCCCGTGCTGACACAGATATCCCTCACTGTGTAAAACCCCGTGCTAACACAGATACCCCTCACTGTGTAAAACCCCGTGCTGACACAGATATCCCTCACTGTGTAAAACCCCGTGGTAACACAGATATCCCTCACTGTGTAAAACCCCATACTGACACAAATATCCCTCACTGTGTAAAACCCCGTACTGACACAGATACCCCTCACTGTGTAAAACCCCGTGCTAACACAGATACCCCTCACTGTGTAAAACCCCGTGCTAACACAGATATCCCTCACTGTGTAAAACCCCGTGCTAACACAGATATCCCTCACTGTGTAAAACCCCGTGCTAACACAGATACCCCTCACTGTGTAAAACCCCGTGGTAACACAGATACCCCTCACTGTGTAAAACCCCGTGCTAACACAGATACCCCTCACTGTGTAAAACCCCATACTGACACAGATATAACTCACTGTGTAAAACCCCATACTGACACAGATATCCCTCACTGTGTAAAACCCCATACTGACACAGATACCCCTCACTGTGTAAAACCCCTCACTGACACAGATACCCCTCACTGTGTAAAACCCCGTGCTAACACAGATACCCCTCACTGTGTAAAACCCCTCACTGACACAGATACCCCTCACTGTGTAAAACCCCTCACTGACACAGATACCCCTCACTGTGTAAAACCCCGTGCTAACACAGATACCCCTCACTGTGTAAAACCCCTCACTGACACAAAAACCCCTCACTGTGTAAAACCCCGTGCTGACACAGATACCCCTCCCTGTGTAAAACCCCGTGCTAACACAGATACCCCTCACTGTGTAAAACCCCGTGCTAACACAGATACCCATCACTGTGTAAAACCCCGTGCTAACACAGATACCCCTCACTGCGTAAAACCCCATACTGACACAGATATCCCTCACTGTGTAAAACCCCTCACTGACACAGATACCCCTCACTGTGTAAAACCCCATACTGACACAGATATCCCTCACTGTGTAAAACCCCGTGCTAACACAGATATCCCTCACTGTGTAAAACCCCGTGCTAACACAGATACCCCTCACTGTGTAAAACCCCATACTGACACAGATACCCCTCCCTGTGTAAAGCCCCGTGCTAACACAGATACCCCTCACTGTGTAAAACCCCTCACTGACACAGATACCCTTCACTGCGTAAAACCCCTCACTGACACAGATACCCCTCACTGTGTAAAACCCCTCACTGACACAGATACCCCTCACTGTGTAAAACCCCTCACTGACACAGATATCCCTCACTGTGTAAAACCCCTCACTGACACAGATACCCCTCACTGTGTAAAACCCCTCACTGACACAGATATCCCTCACTGTGTAAAACCCCGTGCTAACACAGATATCCCTCACTGTGTAAAACCCCGTGCTAACACAGATACCCCTCACTGTGTAAAACCCCATACTGACACAGATACCCCTCCCTGTGTAAAACCCCGTGCTAACACAGATACCCCTCACTGTGTAAAACCCCGTGCTAACACAGATACCCCTCACTGTGTAAAACCCCGTGCTAACACAGATATCCCTCACTGTGTAAAGCCCCGTGCTAACACAGATACCCCTCACTGTGTAAAACCCCGTGCTAACACAGATACCCCTCACTGTGTAAAACCCCGTGCTAACACAGATATCCCTCACTGTGTAAAACCCCATACTGACACAGATACCCCTCACTGCGTAAAACCCCTCACTGACACAGATACCCCTCACTGTGTAAAACCCCTCACAGACACAGATACCCCTCACTGTGTAAAACCCCTCACTGACACAGATATCCCTCACTGTGTAAAACCCCTCACTGACACAGATACCCCTCACTGTGTAAAACCCCATACTGACACAGATATCCCTCACTGTGTAAAACCCCTCACTGACACAGATACCCCTCACTGTGTAAAACCCCTCACTGACACAGATACCCCTCACTGTGTGAAACCCCTCACTGACACAGATACCCCTCACTGTGTAAAACCCCATACTGACACAGATATCCCTCACTGTGTAAAACCCCGTGCTAACACAGATATCCCTCACTGTGTAAAACCCCGTGCTAACACAGATACCCCTCACTGTGTAAAACCCCATACTGACACAGATACCCCTCACTGTGTAAAACCCCTCACTGACACAGATATCCCTCACTGTGTAAAACCCCATACTGACACAGATACCCCTCACTGTGTAAAACCCCGTGCTAACACAGATATCCCTCACTGTGTAAAGCCCCGTGCTAACACAGATACCCCTCACTGTGTAAAACCCCGTGCTAACACAGATACCCCTCACTGTGTAAAACCCCGTGCTAACACAGATACCCCTCACTGTGTAAAACCCCGTGCTAACACAGATACCCCTCACTGTGTAAAACCCCATACTGACACAGATACCCCTCACTGCGTAAAACCCCTCACTGACACAGATACCCCTCACTGTGTAAAACCCCTCACTGACACAGATACCCCTCACTGTGTAAAACCCCTCACTGACACAGATATCCCTCACTGTGTAAAACCCCATACTGACACAGATACCCCTCACTGTGTAAAACCCCTCACTGACACAGATACCCCTCACTGTGTAAAACCCCATACTAACACAGATATCCCTCACTGTGTAAAACCCCGTGCTAACACAGATACCCCTCACTGCGTAAAACCCCTGACTGACACAGATACCCCTCACTGTGTAAAACCCCGTGCTAACACAGATATCCCTCACTGTGTAAAACCCCATACTGACACAGATACCCCTCACTGCGTAAAACCCCTCACTGACACAGATACCCCTCACTGTGTAAAACCCCTCACTGACACAGATCTCCCTCACTGTGTAAAACCCCTCACTGACACAGATATCCCTCACTGTGTAAAACCCCATACTGACACAGATACCCCTCACTGTGTCAAACCCCATACTGACACAGATACCCCTCACTGTGTAAAACCCCTCACTGACACAGATATCCCTCACTGTGTAAAACCCCATACTGACACAGATATCCCTCACTGTGTAAAACCCCATGCTAACACAGATACCCCTCACTGCGTAAAACCCCGTGCTAACACAGATATCCCTCACTGTGTAAAACCCCGTGCTAACACAGATATCCCTCACTGTGTAAAACCCCGTGCAAACACAGATATCCCTCACTGTGTAAAACCCCGTGCTAACACAGATATCCCTCACTGTGTAAAACCCCGTGCTAACACAGATACCCCTCACTGTGTAAAACCCCATACTGACACAGATATCCCTCACTGTGTAAAACCCCGTGCTAACACAGATATCCCTCACTGTGTAAAACCCCGTGCTAACACAGATACCCCTCACTGTGTAAAACCCCATGCTAACACAGATATCCCTCACTGTGTAAAACCCCGTGCTGACACAGATATCCCTCACTGTGTAAAACCCCGTGCTAACACAGATATTCCTCACTGTGTAAAACACCGTGCTAACACAGATACCCCTCACTGTGTAAAACCCCGTGCTAACACAGATATCCCTCACTGTGTAAAACCCCGTGCGAACACAGATACCCCTCACTGTGTAAAACCCCGTGCTAACACAGATATCCCTCACTGTGTAAAACCCCGTGCTAACACAGATATCCCTCACTGTGTAAAACCCCGTGCTGACACAGATATCCCTCACTGTGTAAAGCCCCGTGCTAACACAGATACCCCTCACTGTGTAAAACCCCGTGCTAACACAGATATCACTCACTGTGTAAAACCCCATACTGACACAGATATCCCTCACTGTGTAAAACCCCGTGCTAACACAGATGTCCCTCACTGTGTAAAACCCCGTGCTGACACAGATACCCCTCACTGTGTAAAACCCCGTGCTAACACAGATACCCCTCACTGTGTAAAACCCCGTGCTGACACAGATACCCCTCACTGTGTAAAACCCCATACTGACACAGATATCCCTCACTGTGTAAAACCCCGTGCTAACACAGATACCCCTCACTGTGTAAAACCCCGTACTAACACAGATATCCCTCACTGTGTAAAGCCCCGTGCTAACACAGATACCCCTCACTGTGTAAAACCCCATACTGACACAGATACCCCTCACTGTGTAAAGCCCCGTGCTAACACAGATACCCCTCACTGTGTAAAACCCCATACTGACACAGATATCCCTCACTGTGTAAAACCCCGTGCTGACACAGATATCCCTCACTGTGTAAAACCCCGTGCTGACACAGATATCCCTCACTGTGTAAATCCCCGTGCTAACACAGATATCCCTCACTGTGTAAAACCCCGTGCTGACACAGATATCCCTCACTGTGTAAAACCCCGTGGTAACACAGATATCCCTCACTGTGTAAAACCCCATACTGACACAGATACCCCTCACTGTGTAAAACCCCATACTGACACAGATACCCCTCACTGTGTAAAACCCCATACTGACACAGATATCCCTCACTGTGTATAACCCCATACTGACACAGATACCCCTCAATGTGTAAAACCCCATACTGACACAGATATCCCTCACTGTGTAAAACCCCATACTGACACAGATACCCCTCACTGTGTAAAACCCCATACTGACACAGATACCCCTCACTGTGTAAAACCCCATACTGACACAGATACCCCTCACTGTGTAAAACCCCTCACTGACACAGATATCCCTCACTGTGTAAAACCCCATACTGACACAGATACCCCTCAATGTGTAAAACCCCATACTGACACAGATACCCCTCACTGTGTAAAACCCCATACTGACACAGATATCCCTCACTGTGTAAAACCCCGTGCTAACACAGATACCCCTCACTGTGTAAAACCCCGTGCTAACACAGATATCCCTCACTGTGTAAAACCCCATACTGACACAGATATCCCTCACTGTGTAAAACCCCGTGCTAACACAGATATCCCTCACTGTGTAAAACCCCGTGCTAACACAGATATCCCTCACTGTGTAAAACCCCGTACTGACACAGATATCCCTCACTGTGTAAAACCCCATACTGACACAGATATCCCTCACTGTGTAAAACCCCGTGCTAACACAGATACCCCTCACTGTGTAAAACCCCATACTGACACAGATATCCCTCACTGTGTAAAACCCCGTGCTAACACAGATACCCCTCACTGTGTAAAACCCCGTGCTAACACAGATACCCCTCACTGTGTAAAACCCCGTGCTAACACAGATATCCCTCACTGTGTAAAACCCCGTGCTAACACAGATATCCCTCACTGTGTAAAACCCCGTGCTAACACAGATATCCCTCACTGTGTAAAACCCCATACTGACACAGATATCCCTCACTGTGTAAAACCCCATACTGACACAGATATCCCTCACTGTGTAAAACCCCGTGCTAACACAGATACCCCTCACTGTGTAAAACCCCGTGCTAACACAGATATCCCTCACTGTGTAAAACCCCATACTGACACAGATATCCCTCACTGTGTAAAACCCCGTGCTGACACAGATATCCCTCACTGTGTAAAACCCCGTGCTAACACAGATACCCCTCACTGTGTAAAACCCCGTGCTGACACAGATGTCCCTCACTGTGTAAAACCCCGTGGTAACACAGATATCCCTCACTGTGTAAAACCCCATACTGACACAAATATCCCTCACTGTGTAAAACCCCGTACTGACACAGATACCCCTCACTGTGTAAAACCCCGTGCTAACACAGATACCCCTCACTGTGTAAAACCCCGTGCTAACACAGATATCCCTCACTGTGTAAAACCCCGTGCTAACACAGATATCCCTCACTGTGTAAAACCCCGTGCTAACACAGATACCCCTCACTGTGTAAAACCCCGTGGTAACACAGATACCCCTCACTGTGTAAAACCCCGTGCTAACACAGATACCCCTCACTGTGTAAAACCCCATACTGACACAGATATCACTCACTGTGTAAAACCCCATACTGACACAGATATCCCTCACTGTGTAAAACCCCATACTGACACAGATACCCCTCACTGTGTAAAACCCCTCACTGACACAGATACCCCTCACTGTGTAAAACCCCGTGCTAACACAGATACCCCTCACTGTGTAAAACCCCTCACTGACACAGATACCCCTCACTGTGTAAAACCCCTCACTGACACAGATACCCCTCACTGTGTAAAACCCCGTGCTAACACAGATACCCCTCACTGTGTAAAACCCCTCACTGACACAAAAACCCCTCACTGTGTAAAACCCCGTGCTGACACAGATACCCCTCCCTGTGTAAAACCCCGTGCTAACACAGATACCCCTCACTGTGTAAAACCCCGTGCTAACACAGATACCCATCACTGTGTAAAACCCCGTGCTAACACAGATACCCCTCACTGCGTAAAACCCCATACTGACACAGATATCCCTCACTGTGTAAAACCCCTCACTGACACAGATACCCCTCACTGTGTAAAACCCCATACTGACACAGATATCCCTCACTGTGTAAAACCCCGTGCTAACACAGATATCCCTCACTGTGTAAAACCCCGTGCTAACACAGATACCCCTCACTGTGTAAAACCCCATACTGACACAGATACCCCTCCCTGTGTAAAGCCCCGTGCTAACACAGATACCCCTCACTGTGTAAAACCCCTCACTGACACAGATACCCTTCACTGCGTAAAACCCCTCACTGACACAGATACCCCTCACTGTGTAAAACCCCTCACTGACACAGATACCCCTCACTGTGTAAAACCCCTCACTGACACAGATATCCCTCACTGTGTAAAACCCCTCACTGACACAGATACCCCTCACTGTGTAAAACCCCTCACTGACACAGATATCCCTCACTGTGTAAAACCCCGTGCTAACACAGATATCCCTCACTGTGTAAAACCCCGTGCTAACACAGATACCCCTCACTGTGTAAAACCCCATACTGACACAGATACCCCTCCCTGTGTAAAACCCCGTGCTAACACAGATACCCCTCACTGTGTAAAACCCCGTGCTAACACAGATACCCCTCACTGTGTAAAACCCCGTGCTAACACAGATATCCCTCACTGTGTAAAGCCCCGTGCTAACACAGATACCCCTCACTGTGTAAAACCCCGTGCTAACACAGATACCCCTCACTGTGTAAAACCCCGTGCTAACACAGATATCCCTCACTGTGTAAAACCCCATACTGACACAGATACCCCTCACTGCGTAAAACCCCTCACTGACACAGATACCCCTCACTGTGTAAAACCCCTCACTGACACAGATACCCCTCACTGTGTAAAACCCCTCACTGACACAGATATCCCTCACTGTGTAAAACCCCTCACTGACACAGATACCCCTCACTGTGTAAAACCCCATACTGACACAGATATCCCTCACTGTGTAAAACCCCTCACTGACACAGATACCCCTCACTGTGTAAAACCCCTCACTGACACAGATACCCCTCACTGTGTAAAACCCCTCACTGACACAGATACCCCTCACTGTGTAAAACCCCATACTGACACAGATATCCCTCACTGTGTAAAACCCCGTGCTAACACAGATATCCCTCACTGTGTAAAACCCCGTGCTAACACAGATACCCCTCACTGTGTAAAACCCCATACTGACACAGATATCCCTCACTGTGTAAAACCCCGTGCTAACACAGATATCCCTCACTGTGTAAAACCCCGTGCTAACACAGATACCCCTCACTGTGTAAAACCCCATGCTAACACAGATATCCCTCACTGTGTAAAACCCCGTGCTGACACAGATATCCCTCACTGTGTAAAACCCCGTGCTAACACAGATATCCCTCACTGTGTAAAACACCGTGCTAACACAGATACCCCTCACTGTGTAAAACCCCGTGCTAACACAGATATCCCTCACTGTGTAAAACCCCGTGCTAACACAGATACCCCTCACTGTGTAAAACCCCGTGCTGACACAGATACCCCTCACTGTGTAAAACCCCATACTGACACAGATATCCCTCACTGTGTAAAACCCCGTGCTAACACAGATATCCCTCACTGTGTAAAACCCCGTGCTAACACAGATACCCCTCACTGTGTAAAACCCCATACTGACACAGATATCCCTCACTGTGTAAAACCCTGTGCTAACACAGATACCCCTCACTGTGTAAAACCCCGTGCTAACACAGATACCCCTCACTGTGTAAAACCCCGTGCTAACACAGATATCCCTCACTGTGTAAAACCCCGTGCTAACACAGATACCCCTCACTGTGTAAAACCCCGTGCTGACACAGATATCCCTCACTGTGTAAAACCCCGTGCTAACACAGATACCCCTCACTGTGTAAAACCCCATGCTAACACAGATATCCCTCACTGTGTAAAACCCCGTGCTGACACAGATATCCCTCACTGTGTAAAACCCCGTGCTAACACAGATATCCCTCACTGTGTAAAACACCGTGCTAACACAGATACCCCTCACTGTGTAAAACCCCGTGCTAACACAGATATCCCTCACTGTGTAAAACCCCGTGCTAACACAGATACCCCTCACTGTGTAAAACCCCGTGCTAACACAGATATCCCTCACTGTGTAAAACCCCGTGCTAACACAGATATCCCTCACTGTGTAAAACCCCGTGCTGACACAGATATCCCTCACTGTGTAAAGCCCCGTGCTAACACAGATACCCCTCACTGTGTAAAACCCCGTGCTAACACAGATATCACTCACTGTGTAAAACCCCATACTGACACAGATATCCCTCACTGTGTAAAACCCCGTGCTAACACAGATATCCCTCACTGTGTAAAACCCCGTGCTGACACAGATACCCCTCACTGTGTAAAACCCCGTGCTAACACAGATATCCCTCACTGTGTAAAACCCCGTGCTAACACAGATACCCCTCACTGTGTAAAACCCCGTGCTAACACAGATACCCCTCACTGTGTAAAACCCCGTGCTGACACAGATACCCCTCACTGTGTAAAACCCCGTGCTAACACAGATATCCCTCACTGTGTAAAACCCCGTGCTAACACAGATACCCCTCACTGTGTAAAACCCCGTGCTAACACAGATACCCCTCACTGTGTAAAACCCCGTGCTGACACAGATACCCCTCACTGTGTAAAACCCCATACTGACACAGATATCCCTCACTGTGTAAAACCCCGTGCTAACACAGATACCCCTCACTGTGTAAAACCCCGTACTAACACAGATATCCCTCACTGTGTAAAGCCCCGTGCTAACACAGATACCCCTCACTGTGTAAAACCCCATACTGACACAGATACCCCTCACTGTGTAAAGCCCCGTGCTAACACAGATACCCCTCACTGTGTAAAACCCCATACTGACACAGATATCCCTCACTGTGTAAAACCCCGTGCTGACACAGATATCCCTCACTGTGTAAAACCCCGTGCTGACACAGATATCCCTCACTGTGTAAAACCCCGTGCTAACACAGATATCCCTCACTGTGTAAAACCCCGTGCTGACACAGATATCCCTCACTGTGTAAAACCCCGTGGTAACACAGATATCCCTCACTGTGTAAAACCCCATACTGACACAGATACCCCTCACTGTGTAAAACCCCATACTGACACAGATATCCCTCACTGTGTAAAACCCCATACTGACACAGATACCCCTCAATGTGTAAAACCCCATACTGACACAGATACCCCTCACTGTGTAAAACCCCATACTGACACAGATACCCCTCACTGTGTAAAACCCCATACTGACACAGATACCCCTCCCTGTGTAAAACCCCGTGCTAACACAGATACCCCTCACTGTGTAAAACCCCGTGCTAACACAGATACCCATCACTGTGTAAAACCCCGTGCTAACACAGATACCCCTCACTGCGTAAAACCCCATACTGACACAGATATCCCTCACTGTGTAAAACCCCTCACTGACACAGATACCCCTCACTGTGTAAAACCCCATACTGACACAGATATCCCTCACTGTGTAAAACCCCGTGCTAACACAGATATCCCTCACTGTGTAAAACCCCGTGCTAACACAGATACCCCTCACTGTGTAAAACCCCATACTGACACAGATACCCCTCCCTGTGTAAAGCCCCGTGCTAACACAGATACCCCTCACTGTGTAAAACCCCTCACTGACACAGATACCCTTCACTGCGTAAAACCCCTCACTGACACAGATACCCCTCACTGTGTAAAACCCCTCACTGACACAGATACCCCTCACTGTGTAAAACCCCTCACTGACACAGATATCCCTCACTGTGTAAAACCCCTCACTGACACAGATACCCCTCACTGTGTAAAACCCCTCACTGACACAGATATCCCTCACTGTGTAAAACCCCGTGCTAACACAGATATCCCTCACTGTGTAAAACCCCGTGCTAACACAGATACCCCTCACTGTGTAAAACCCCATACTGACACAGATACCCCTCCCTGTGTAAAACCCCGTGCTAACACAGATACCCCTCACTGTGTAAAACCCCGTGCTAACACAGATACCCCTCACTGTGTAAAACCCCGTGCTAACACAGATATCCCTCACTGTGTAAAGCCCCGTGCTAACACAGATACCCCTCACTGTGTAAAACCCCGTGCTAACACAGATACCCCTCACTGTGTAAAACCCCGTGCTAACACAGATATCCCTCACTGTGTAAAACCCCATACTGACACAGATACCCCTCACTGCGTAAAACCCCTCACTGACACAGATACCCCTCACTGTGTAAAACCCCTCACTGACACAGATACCCCTCACTGTGTAAAACCCCTCACTGACACAGATATCCCTCACTGTGTAAAACCCCTCACTGACACAGATACCCCTCACTGTGTAAAACCCCATACTGACACAGATATCCCTCACTGTGTAAAACCCCTCACTGACACAGATACCCCTCACTGTGTAAAACCCCTCACTGACACAGATACCCCTCACTGTGTAAAACCCCTCACTGACACAGATACCCCTCACTGTGTAAAACCCCATACTGACACAGATATCCCTCACTGTGTAAAACCCCGTGCTAACACAGATATCCCTCACTGTGTAAAACCCCGTGCTAACACAGATACCCCTCACTGTGTAAAACCCCATACTGACACAGATATCCCTCACTGTGTAAAACCCCGTGCTAACACAGATATCCCTCACTGTGTAAAACCCCGTGCTAACACAGATACCCCTCACTGTGTAAAACCCCATGCTAACACAGATATCCCTCACTGTGTAAAACCCCGTGCTGACACAGATATCCCTCACTGTGTAAAACCCCGTGCTAACACAGATATCCCTCACTGTGTAAAACACCGTGCTAACACAGATACCCCTCACTGTGTAAAACCCCGTGCTAACACAGATATCCCTCACTGTGTAAAACCCCGTGCTAACACAGATACCCCTCACTGTGTAAAACCCCGTGCTGACACAGATACCCCTCACTGTGTAAAACCCCATACTGACACAGATATCCCTCACTGTGTAAAACCCCGTGCTAACACAGATATCCCTCACTGTGTAAAACCCCGTGCTAACACAGATACCCCTCACTGTGTAAAACCCCATACTGACACAGATATCCCTCACTGTGTAAAACCCCGTGCTAACACAGATACCCCTCACTGTGTAAAACCCCGTGCTAACACAGATACCCCTCACTGTGTAAAACCCCGTGCTAACACAGATATCCCTCACTGTGTAAAACCCCGTGCTAACACAGATACCCCTCACTGTGTAAAACCCCGTGCTGACACAGATATCCCTCACTGTGTAAAACCCCGTGCTAACACAGATACCCCTCACTGTGTAAAACCCCATGCTAACACAGATATCCCTCACTGTGTAAAACCCCGTGCTGACACAGATATCCCTCACTGTGTAAAACCCCGTGCTAACACAGATATCCCTCACTGTGTAAAACACCGTGCTAACACAGATACCCCTCACTGTGTAAAACCCCGTGCTAACACAGATATCCCTCACTGTGTAAAACCCCGTGCTAACACAGATACCCCTCACTGTGTAAAACCCCGTGCTAACACAGATATCCCTCACTGTGTAAAACCCCGTGCTAACACAGATATCCCTCACTGTGTAAAACCCCGTGCTGACACAGATATCCCTCACTGTGTAAAGCCCCGTGCTAACACAGATACCCCTCACTGTGTAAAACCCCGTGCTAACACAGATATCACTCACTGTGTAAAACCCCATACTGACACAGATATCCCTCACTGTGTAAAACCCCGTGCTAACACAGATATCCCTCACTGTGTAAAACCCCGTGCTGACACAGATACCCCTCACTGTGTAAAACCCCGTGCTAACACAGATACCCCTCACTGTGTAAAACCCCGTGCTGACACAGATACCCCTCACTGTGTAAAACCCCATACTGACACAGATATCCCTCACTGTGTAAAACCCCGTGCTAACACAGATACCCCTCACTGTGTAAAACCCCGTACTAACACAGATATCCCTCACTGTGTAAAGCCCCGTGCTAACACAGATACCCCTCACTGTGTAAAACCCCATACTGACACAGATACCCCTCACTGTGTAAAGCCCCGTGCTAACACAGATACCCCTCACTGTGTAAAACCCCATACTGACACAGATATCCCTCACTGTGTAAAACCCCGTGCTGACACAGATATCCCTCACTGTGTAAAACCCCGTGCTGACACAGATATCCCTCACTGTGTAAAACCCCGTGCTAACACAGATATCCCTCACTGTG
The DNA here is from genome assembly GCF_047496795.1 of Chiloscyllium punctatum. Lineage (NCBI taxonomy): Eukaryota > Metazoa > Chordata > Chondrichthyes > Orectolobiformes > Hemiscylliidae > Chiloscyllium > Chiloscyllium punctatum. Next base: position 17,480,321 of record NC_092768.1, read on the forward strand.
TAAAACCCCGTGCTGACACAGATATCCCTCACTGTGTAAAACCCCGTGGTAACACAGATATCCCTCACTGTGTAAAACCCCATACTGACACAGATACCCCTCACTGTGTAAAACCCCATACTGACACAGATACCCCTCACTGTGTAAAACCCCATACTGACACAGATATCCCTCACTGTGTAAAACCCCATACTGACACAGATACCCCTCAATGTGTAAAACCCCATACTGACACAGATATCCCTCACTGTGTAAAACCCCATACTGACACAGATACCCCTCACTGTGTAAAACCCCATACTGACACAGATACCCCTCACTGTGTAAAACCCCATACTGACACAGATACCCCTCACTGTGTAAAACCCCTCACTGACACAGATATCCCTCACTGTGTAAAACCCCATACTGACACAGATACCCCTCAATGTGTAAAACCCCATACTGACACAGATACCCCTCACTGTGTAAAACCCCGTGCTGACACAGATACCCCTCACTGTGTAAAACCCCATACTGACACAGATATCCCTCACTGTGTAAAACCCCGTGCTAACACAGATACCCCTCACTGTGTAAAACCCCGTGCTAACACAGATATCCCTCACTGTGTAAAACCCCATACTGACACAGATATCCCTCACTGTGTAAAACCCCGTGCTAACACAGATATCCCTCACTGTGTAAAACCCCGTGCTAACACAGATATCCCTCACTGTGTAAAACCCCGTACTGACACAGATATCCCTCACTGTGTAAAACCCCATACTGACACAGATATCCCTCACTGTGTAAAACCCCGTGCTAACACAGATACCCCTCACTGTGTAAAACCCCATACTGACACAGATATCCCTCACTGTGTAAAACCCCGTGCTAACACAGATACCCCTCACTGTGTAAAACCCCATACTGACACAGATATCCCTCACTGTGTAAAACCCCGTGCTGACACAGATATCCCTCACTGTGTAAAACCCCGTGCTGACACAGATATCCCTCACTGTGTAAATCCCCGTGCTAACACAGATATCCCTCACTGTGTAAAACCCCGTGCTGACACAGATATCCCTCACTGTGTAAAACCCCGTGGTAACACAGATATCCCTCACTGTGTAAAACCCCATACTGACACAGATACCCCTCACTGTGTAAAACCCCATACTGACACAGATACCCCTCACTGTGTAAAACCCCATACTGACACAGATATCCCTCACTGTGTAAAACCCCATACTGACACAGATACCCCTCAATGTGTAAAACCCCATACTGACACAGATATCCCTCACTGTGTAAAACCCCATACTGACACAGATACCCCTCACTGTGTAAAACCCCATACTGACACAGATACCCCTCACTGTGTAAAACCCCATACTGACACAGATACCCCTCACTGTGTAAAACCCCTCACTGACACAGATATCCCTCACTGTGTAAAACCCCATACTGACACAGATACCCCTCAATGTGTAAAACCCCATACTGACACAGATACCCCTCACTGTGTAAAACCCCATACTGACACAGATATCCCTCACTGTGTAAAACCCTGTACTATAACACAGATACCCCTCACTGTGTAAAACCCCGTGCTAACACAGATATCCCTCACTGTGTAAAACCCCATACTGACACAGATATCCCTCACTGTGTAAAACCCCGTGCTAACACAGATATCCCTCACTGTGTAAAACCCCGTGCTAACACAGATATCCCTCACTGTGTAAAACCCCGTACTGACACAGATATCCCTCACTGTGTAAAACCCCATACTGACACAGATATCCCTCACTGTGTAAAACCCCGTGCTAACACAGATACCCCTCACTGTGTAAAACCCCATACTGACACAGATATCCCTCACTGTGTAAAACCCCGTGCTAACACAGATACCCCTCACTGTGTAAAACCCCGTGCTAACACAGATACCCCTCACTGTGTAAAACCCCGTGCTAACACAGATATCCCTCACTGTGTAAAACCCCGTGCTAACACAGATATCCCTCACTGTGTAAAACCCCGTGCTAACACAGATATCCCTCACTGTGTAAAACCCCATACTGACACAGATATCCCTCACTGTGTAAAACCCCATACTGACACAGATATCCCTCACTGTGTAAAACCCCGTGCTAACACAGATACCCCTCACTGTGTAAAACCCCGTGCTAACACAGATATCCCTCACTGTGTAAAACCCCATACTGACACAGATATCCCTCACTGTGTAAAACCCCGTGCTGACACAGATATCCCTCACTGTGTAAAACCCCGTGCTAACACAGATACCCCTCACTGTGTAAAACCCCGTGCTGACACAGATGTCCCTCACTGTGTAAAACCCCGTGGTAACACAGATATCCCTCACTGTGTAAAACCCCATACTGACACAAATATCCCTCACTGTGTAAAACCCCGTACTGACACAGATACCCCTCACTGTGTAAAACCCCGTGCTAACACAGATACCCCTCACTGTGTAAAACCCCGTGCTAACACAGATATCCCTCACTGTGTAAAACCCCGTGCTAACACAGATATCCCTCACTGTGTAAAACCCCGTGCTAACACAGATACCCCTCACTGTGTAAAACCCCGTGGTAACACAGATACCCCTCACTGTGTAAAACCCCGTGCTAACACAGATACCCCTCACTGTGTAAAACCCCATACTGACACAGATATCACTCACTGTGTAAAACCCCATACTGACACAGATACACCTCACTGTGTAAAACCCCGTGCTAACACAGATACCCCTCACTGTGTAAAACCCCTCACTGACACAGATACCCCTCACTGTGTAAAACCCCGTGCTAACACAGATACCCCTCACTGTGTAAAACCCCTCACTGACACAGATACCCCTCACTGTGTAAAACCCCTCACTGACACAGATACCCCTCACTGTGTAAAACCCCGTGCTAACACAGATACCCCTCACTGTGTAAAACCCCTCACTGACACAAAAACCCCTCACTGTGTAAAACCCCGTGCTGACACAGATACCCCTCCCTGTGTAAAACCCCGTGCTAACACAGATACCCCTCACTGTGTAAAACCCCGTGCTAACACAGATACCCATCACTGTGTAAAACCCCGTGCTAACACAGATACCCCTCACTGCGTAAAACCCCATACTGACACAGATATCCCTCACTGTGTAAAACCCCTCACTGACACAGATACCCCTCACTGTGTAAAACCCCATACTGACACAGATATCCCTCACTGTGTAAAACCCCGTGCTAACACAGATATCCCTCACTGTGTAAAACCCCGTGCTAACACAGATACCCCTCACTGTGTAAAACCCCATACTGACACAGATACCCCTCCCTGTGTAAAGCCCCGTGCTAACACAGATACCCCTCACTGTGTAAAACCCCTCACTGACACAGATACCCTTCACTGCGTAAAACCCCTCACTGACACAGATACCCCTCACTGTGTAAAACCCCTCACTGACACAGATACCCCTCACTGTGTAAAACCCCTCACTGACACAGATATCCCTCACTGTGTAAAACCCCTCACTGACACAGATACCCCTCACTGTGTAAAACCCCTCACTGACACAGATATCCCTCACTGTGTAAAACCCCGTGCTAACACAGATATCCCTCACTGTGTAAAACCCCGTGCTAACACAGATACCCCTCACTGTGTAAAACCCCATACTGACACAGATACCCCTCCCTGTGTAAAACCCCGTGCTAACACAGATACCCCTCACTGTGTAAAACCCCGTGCTAACACAGATACCCCTCACTGTGTAAAACCCCGTGCTAACACAGATATCCCTCACTGTGTAAAGCCCCGTGCTAACACAGATACCCCTCACTGTGTAAAACCCCGTGCTAACACAGATACCCCTCACTGTGTAAAACCCCGTGCTAACACAGATATCCCTCACTGTGTAAAACCCCATACTGACACAGATACCCCTCACTGCGTAAAACCCCTCACTGACACAGATACCCCTCACTGTGTAAAACCCCTCACTGACACAGATACCCCTCACTGTGTAAAACCCCTCACTGACACAGATATCCCTCACTGTGTAAAACCCCTCACTGACACAGATACCCCTCACTGTGTAAAACCCCATACTGACACAGATATCCCTCACTGTGTAAAACCCCTCACTGACACAGATACCCCTCACTGTGTAAAACCCCTCACTGACACAGATACCCCTCACTGTGTAAAACCCCTCACTGACACAGATACCCCTCACTGTGTAAAACCCCATACTGACACAGATATCCCTCACTGTGTAAAACCCCGTGCTAACACAGATATCCCTCACTGTGTAAAACCCCGTGCTAACACAGATACCCCTCACTGTGTAAAACCCCATACTGACACAGATATCCCTCACTGTGTAAAACCCCGTGCTAACACAGATATCCCTCACTGTGTAAAACCCCGTGCTAACACAGATACCCCTCACTGTGTAAAACCCCATGCTAACACAGATATCCCTCACTGTGTAAAACCCCGTGCTGACACAGATATCCCTCACTGTGTAAAACCCCGTGCTAACACAGATATCCCTCACTGTGTAAAACACCGTGCTAACACAGATACCCCTCACTGTGTAAAACCCCGTGCTAACACAGATATCCCTCACTGTGTAAAACCCCGTGCTAACACAGATACCCCTCACTGTGTAAAACCCCGTGCTGACACAGATACCCCTCACTGTGTAAAACCCCATACTGACACAGATATCCCTCACTGTGTAAAACCCCGTGCTAACACAGATATCCCTCACTGTGTAAAACCCCGTGCTAACACAGATACCCCTCACTGTGTAAAACCCCATACTGACACAGATATCCCTCACTGTGTAAAACCCTGTGCTAACACAGATACCCCTCACTGTGTAAAACCCCGTGCTAACACAGATACCCCTCACTGTGTAAAACCCCGTGCTAACACAGATATCCCTCACTGTGTAAAACCCCGTGCTAACACAGATACCCCTCACTGTGTAAAACCCCGTGCTGACACAGATATCCCTCACTGTGTAAAACCCCGTGCTAACACAGATACCCCTCACTGTGTAAAACCCCATGCTAACACAGATATCCCTCACTGTGTAAAACCCCGTGCTGACACAGATATCCCTCACTGTGTAAAACCCCGTGCTAACACAGATATCCCTCACTGTGTAAAACACCGTGCTAACACAGATACCCCTCACTGTGTAAAACCCCGTGCTAACACAGATATCCCTCACTGTGTAAAACCCCGTGCTAACACAGATACCCCTCACTGTGTAAAACCCCGTGCTAACACAGATATCCCTCACTGTGTAAAACCCCGTGCTAACACAGATATCCCTCACTGTGTAAAACCCCGTGCTGACACAGATATCCCTCACTGTGTAAAGCCCCGTGCTAACACAGATACCCCTCACTGTGTAAAACCCCGTGCTAACACAGATATCACTCACTGTGTAAAACCCCATACTGACACAGATATCCCTCACTGTGTAAAACCCCGTGCTAACACAGATATCCCTCACTGTGTAAAACCCCGTGCTGACACAGATACCCCTCACTGTGTAAAACCCCGTGCTAACACAGATACCCCTCACTGTGTAAAACCCCGTGCTGACACAGATACCCCTCACTGTGTAAAACCCCATACTGACACAGATATCCCTCACTGTGTAAAACCCCGTGCTAACACAGATACCCCTCACTGTGTAAAACCCCGTACTAACACAGATATCCCTCACTGTGTAAAGCCCCGTGCTAACACAGATACCCCTCACTGTGTAAAACCCCATACTGACACAGATACCCCTCACTGTGTAAAGCCCCGTGCTAACACAGATACCCCTCACTGTGTAAAACCCCATACTGACACAGATATCCCTCACTGTGTAAAACCCCGTGCTGACACAGATATCCCTCACTGTGTAAAACCCCGTGCTGACACAGATATCCCTCACTGTGTAAAACCCCGTGCTAACACAGATATCCCTCACTGTGTAAAACCCCGTGCTGACACAGATATCCCTCACTGTGTAAAACCCCGTGGTAACACAGATATCCCTCACTGTGTAAAACCCCATACTGACACAGATACCCCTCACTGTGTAAAACCCCATACTGACACAGATACCCCTCACTGTGTAAAACCCCATACTGACACAGATATCCCTCACTGTGTAAAACCCCATACTGACACAGATACCCCTCAATGTGTAAAACCCCATACTGACACAGATACCCCTCACTGTGTAAAACCCCATACTGACACAGATACCCCTCACTGTGTAAAACCCCATACTGACACAGATACCCCTCCCTGTGTAAAACCCCGTGCTAACACAGATACCCCTCACTGTGTAAAACCCCGTGCTAACACAGATACCCATCACTGTGTAAAACCCCGTGCTAACACAGATACCCCTCACTGCGTAAAACCCCATACTGACACAGATATCCCTCACTGTGTAAAACCCCTCACTGACACAGATACCCCTCACTGTGTAAAACCCCATACTGACACAGATATCCCTCACTGTGTAAAACCCCGTGCTAACACAGATATCCCTCACTGTGTAAAACCCCGTGCTAACACAGATACCCCTCACTGTGTAAAACCCCATACTGACACAGATACCCCTCCCTGTGTAAAGCCCCGTGCTAACACAGATACCCCTCACTGTGTAAAACCCCTCACTGACACAGATACCCTTCACTGCGTAAAACCCCTCACTGACACAGATACCCCTCACTGTGTAAAACCCCTCACTGACACAGATACCCCTCACTGTGTAAAACCCCTCACTGACACAGATATCCCTCACTGTGTAAAACCCCTCACTGACACAGATACCCCTCACTGTGTAAAACCCCTCACTGACACAGATATCCCTCACTGTGTAAAACCCCGTGCTAACACAGATATCCCTCACTGTGTAAAACCCCGTGCTAACACAGATACCCCTCACTGTGTAAAACCCCATACTGACACAGATACCCCTCCCTGTGTAAAACCCCGTGCTAACACAGATACCCCTCACTGTGTAAAACCCCGTGCTAACACAGATACCCCTCACTGTGTAAAACCCCGTGCTAACACAGATATCCCTCACTGTGTAAAGCCCCGTGCTAACACAGATACCCCTCACTGTGTAAAACCCCGTGCTAACACAGATACCCCTCACTGTGTAAAACCCCGTGCTAACACAGATATCCCTCACTGTGTAAAACCCCATACTGACACAGATACCCCTCACTGCGTAAAACCCCTCACTGACACAGATACCCCTCACTGTGTAAAACCCCTCACTGACACAGATACCCCTCACTGTGTAAAACCCCTCACTGACACAGATATCCCTCACTGTGTAAAACCCCTCACTGACACAGATACCCCTCACTGTGTAAAACCCCATACTGACACAGATATCCCTCACTGTGTAAAACCCCTCACTGACACAGATACCCCTCACTGTGTAAAACCCCTCACTGACACAGATACCCCTCACTGTGTAAAACCCCTCACTGACACAGATACCCCTCACTGTGTAAAACCCCATACTGACACAGATATCCCTCACTGTGTAAAACCCCGTGCTAACACAGATATCCCTCACTGTGTAAAACCCCGTGCTAACACAGATACCCCTCACTGTGTAAAACCCCATACTGACACAGATATCCCTCACTGTGTAAAACCCCGTGCTAACACAGATATCCCTCACTGTGTAAAACCCCGTGCTAACACAGATACCCCTCACTGTGTAAAACCCCATGCTAACACAGATATCCCTCACTGTGTAAAACCCCGTGCTGACACAGATATCCCTCACTGTGTAAAACCCCGTGCTAACACAGATATCCCTCACTGTGTAAAACACCGTGCTAACACAGATACCCCTCACTGTGTAAAACCCCGTGCTAACACAGATATCCCTCACTGTGTAAAACCCCGTGCTAACACAGATACCCCTCACTGTGTAAAACCCCGTGCTGACACAGATACCCCTCACTGTGTAAAACCCCATACTGACACAGATATCCCTCACTGTGTAAAACCCCGTGCTAACACAGATATCCCTCACTGTGTAAAACCCCGTGCTAACACAGATACCCCTCACTGTGTAAAACCCCATACTGACACAGATATCCCTCACTGTGTAAAACCCCGTGCTAACACAGATACCCCTCACTGTGTAAAACCCCGTGCTAACACAGATACCCCTCACTGTGTAAAACCCCGTGCTAACACAGATATCCCTCACTGTGTAAAACCCCGTGCTAACACAGATACCCCTCACTGTGTAAAACCCCGTGATGACACAGATATCCCTCACTGTGTAAAACCCCGTGCTAACACAGATACCCCTCACTGTGTAAAACCCCATGCTAACACAGATATCCCTCACTGTGTAAAACCCCGTGCTGACACAGATATCCCTCACTGTGTAAAACCCCGTGCTAACACAGATATCCCTCACTGTGTAAAACACCGTGCTAACACAGATACCCCTCACTGTGTAAAACCCCGTGCTAACACAGATATCCCTCACTGTGTAAAACCCCGTGCTAACACAGATACCCCTCACTGTGTAAAACCCCGTGCTAACACAGATATCCCTCACTGTGTAAAACCCCGTGCTAACACAGATATCCCTCACTGTGTAAAACCCCGTGCTGACACAGATATCCCTCACTGTGTAAAGCCCCGTGCTAACACAGATACCCCTCACTGTGTAAAACCCCGTGCTAACACAGATATCACTCACTATGTAAAACCCCATACTGACACAGATATCCCTCACTGTGTAAAACCCCGTGCTAACACAGATATCCCTCACTGTGTAAAACCCCGTGCTGACACAGATACCCCTCACTGTGTAAAACCCCGTGCTAACACAGATACCCCTCACTGTGTAAAACCCCGTGCTGACACAGATACCCCTCACTGTGTAAAACCCCATACTGACACAGATATCCCTCACTGTGTAAAACCCCGTGCTAACACAGATACCCCTCACTGTGTAAAACCCCGTACTAACACAGATATCCCTCACTGTGTAAAGCCCCGTGCTAACACAGATACCCCTCACTGTGTAAAACCCCATACTGACACAGATACCCCTCACTGTGTAAAGCCCCGTGCTAACACAGATACCCCTCACTGTGTAAAACCCCATACTGACACAGATATCCCTCACTGTGTAAAACCCCGTGCTGACACAGATATCCCTCACTGTGTAAAACCCCGTGCTGACACAGATATCCCTCACTGTGTAAAACCCCGTGCTAACACAGATATCCCTCACTGTGTAAAACCCCGTGCTGACACAGATATCCCTCACTGTGTAAAACCCCGTGGTAACACAGATATCCCTCACTGTGTAAAACCCCATACTGACACAGATACCCCTCACTGTGTAAAACCCCATACTGACACAGATACCCCTCACTGTGTAAAACCCCATACTGACACAGATATCCCTCACTGTGTAAAACCCCATACTGACACAGATACCCCTCAATGTGTAAAACCCCATACTGACACAGATATCCCTCACTGTGTAAAACCCCATACTGACACAGATACCCCTCACTGTGTAAAACCCCATACTGACACAGATACCCCTCACTGTGTAAAACCCCATACTGACACAGATACCCCTCACTGTGTAAAACCCCTCACTGACACAGATATCCCTCACTGTGTAAAACCCCATACTGACACAGATACCCCTCAATGTGTAAAACCCCATACTGACACAGATACCCCTCACTGTGTAAAACCCCATACTGACACAGATATCCCTCACTGTGTAAAACCCCGTGCTAACACAGATACCCCTCACTGTGTAAAACCCCGTGCTAACACAGATATCCCTCACTGTGTAAAACCCCATACTGACACAGATATCCCTCACTGTGTAAAACCCCGTGCTAACACAGATATCCCTCACTGTGTAAAACCCCGTGCTAACACAGATATCCCTCACTGTGTAAAACCCCGTACTGACACAGATATCCCTCACTGTGTAAAACCCCATACTGACACAGATATCCCTCACTGTGTAAAACCCCGTGCTAACACAGATACCCCTCACTGTGTAAAACCCCATACTGACACAGATATCCCTCACTGTGTAAAACCCCGTGCTAACACAGATACCCCTCACTGTGTAAAACCCCGTGCTAACACAGATACCCCTCACTGTGTAAAACCCCGTGCTAACACAGATATCCCTCACTGTGTAAAACCCCGTGCTAACACAGATATCCCTCACTGTGTAAAACCCCGTGCTAACACAGATATCCCTCACTGTGTAAAACCCCATACTGACACAGATATCCCTCACTGTGTAAAACCCCATACTGACACAGATATCCCTCACTGTGTAAAACCCCGTGCTAACACAGATACCCCTCACTGTGTAAAACCCCGTGCTAACACAGATATCCCTCACTGTGTAAAACCCCATACTGACACAGATATCCCTCACTGTGTAAAACCCCATACTGACACAGATACCCCTCAATGTGTAAAACCCCATACTGACACAGATATCCCTCACTGTGTAAAACCCCATACTGACACAGATACCCCTCACTGTGTAAAACCCCATACTGACACAGATACCCCTCACTGTGTAAAACCCCATACTGACACAGATACCCCTCACTGTGTAAAACCCCTCACTGACACAGATATCCCTCACTGTGTAAAACCCCATACTGACACAGATACCCCTCAATGTGTAAAACCCCATACTGACACAGATACCCCTCACTGTGTAAAACCCCATACTGACACAGATATCCCTCACTGTGTAAAACCCCGTGCTAACACAGATACCCCTCACTGTGTAAAACCCCGTGCTAACACAGATATCCCTCACTGTGTAAAACCCCATACTGACACAGATATCCCTCACTGTGTAAAACCCCGTGCTAACACAGATATCCCTCACTGTGTAAAACCCCGTGCTAACACAGATATCCCTCACTGTGTAAAACCCCGTACTGACACAGATATCCCTCACTGTGTAAAACCCCATACTGACACAGATATCCCTCACTGTGTAAAACCCCGTGCTAACACAGATACCCCTCACTGTGTAAAACCCCATACTGACACAGATATCCCTCACTGTGTAAAACCCCGTGCTAACACAGATACCCCTCACTGTGTAAAACCCCGTGCTAACACAGATACCCCTCACTGTGTAAAACCCCGTGCTAACACAGATATCCCTCACTGTGTAAAACCCCGTGCTAACACAGATATCCCTCACTGTGTAAAACCCCGTGCTAACACAGATATCCCTCACTGTGTAAAACCCCATACTGACACAGATATCCCTCACTGTGTAAAACCCCATACTGACACAGATATCCCTCACTGTGTAAAACCCCGTGCTAACACAGATACCCCTCACTGTGTAAAACCCCGTGCTAACACAGATATCCCTCACTGTGTAAAACCCCATACTGACACAGATATCCCTCACTGTGTAAAACCCCGTGCTAACACAGATACCCCTCACTGTGTAAAACCCCGTGCTAACACAGATATCCCTCACTGTGTAAAACCCCATACTGACACAGATATCCCTCACTGTGTAAAACCCCGTGCTAACACAGATATCCCTCACTGTGTAAAACCCCGTGCTAACACAGATATCCCTCACTGTGTAAAACCCCGTACTGACACAGATATCCCTCACTGTGTAAAACCCCATACTGACACAGATATCCCTCACTGTGTAAAACCCCGTGCTAACACAGATACCCCTCACTGTGTAAAACCCCATACTGACACAGATATCCCTCACTGTGTAAAACCCCGTGCTAACACAGATACCCCTCACTGTGTAAAACCCCGTGCTAACACAGATACCCCTCACTGTGTAAAACCCCGTGCTAACACAGATATCCCTCACTGTGTAAAACCCCGTGCTAACACAGATATCCCTCACTGTGTAAAACCCCGTGCTAACACAGATATCCCTCACTGTGTAAAACCCCATACTGACACAGATATCCCTCACTGTGTAAAACCCCATACTGACACAGATATCCCTCACTGTGTAAAACCCCGTGCTAACACAGATACCCCTCACTGTGTAAAACCCCGTGCTAACACAGATATCCCTCACTGTGTAAAACCCCATACTGACACAGATATCCCTCACTGTGTAAAACCCCGTGCTGACACAGATATCCCTCACTGTGTAAAACCCCGTGCTAACACAGATACCCCTCACTGTGTAAAACCCCGTGCTGACACAGATGTCCCTCACTGTGTAAAACCCCGTGGTAACACAGATATCCCTCACTGTGTAAAACCCCATACTGACACAAATATCCCTCACTGTGTAAAACCCCGTACTGACACAGATACCCCTCACTGTGTAAAACCCCGTGCTAACACAGATATCCCTCACTGTGTAAAACCCCGTGCTAACACAGATACCCCTCACTGTGTAAAACCCCGTGCTAACACAGATATCCCTCACTGTGTAAAACCCCGTGCTAACACAGATATCCCTCACTGTGTAAAACCCCGTGCTAACACAGATACCCCTCACTGTGTAAAACCCCGTGGTAACACAGATACCCCTCACTGTGTAAAACCCCGTGCTAACACAGATACCCCTCACTGTGTAAAACCCCATACTGACACAGATATCACTCACTGTGTAAAACCCCATACTGACACAGATATCCCTCACTGTGTAAAACCCCATACTGACACAGATACCCCTCACTGTGTAAAACCCCTCACTGACACAGATACCCCTCACTGTGTAAAACCCCGTGCTAACACAGATACCCCTCACTGTGTAAAACCCCTCACTGACACAGATACCCCTCACTGTGTAAAACCCCTCACTGACACAGATACCCCTCACTGTGTAAAACCCCGTGCTAACACAGATACCCCTCACTGTGTAAAACCCCTCACTGACACAAAAACCCCTCACTGTGTAAAACCCCGTGCTGACACAGATACCCCTCCCTGTGTAAAACCCCGTGCTAACACAGATACCCCTCACTGTGTAAAACCCCGTGCTAACACAGATACCCATCACTGTGTAAAACCCCGTGCTAACACAGATACCCCTCACTGCGTAAAACCCCATACTGACACAGATATCCCTCACTGTGTAAAACCCCTCACTGACACAGATACCCCTCACTGTGTAAAACCCCATACTGACACAGATATCCCTCACTGTGTAAAACCCCGTGCTAACACAGATATCCCTCACTGTGTAAAACCCCGTGCTAACACAGATACCCCTCACTGTGTAAAACCCCATACTGACACAGATACCCCTCCCTGTGTAAAGCCCCGTGCTAACACAGATACCCCTCACTGTGTAAAACCCCTCACTGACACAGATACCCTTCACTGCGTAAAACCCCTCACTGACACAGATACCCCTCACTGTGTAAAACCCCTCACTGACACAGATACCCCTCACTGTGTAAAACCCCTCACTGACACAGATATCCCTCACTGTGTAAAACCCCTCACTGACACAGATACCCCTCACTGTGTAAAACCCCTCACTGACACAGATATCCCTCACTGTGTAAAACCCCGTGCTAACACAGATATCCCTCACTGTGTAAAACCCCGTGCTAACACAGATACCCCTCACTGTGTAAAACCCCATACTGACACAGATACCCCTCCCTGTGTAAAACCCCGTGCTAACACAGATACCCCTCACTGTGTAAAACCCCGTGCTAACACAGATACCCCTCACTGTGTAAAACCCCGTGCTAACACAGATATCCCTCACTGTGTAAAGCCCCGTGCTAACACAGATACCCCTCACTGTGTAAAACCCCGTGCTAACACAGATACCCCTCACTGTGTAAAACCCCGTGCTAACACAGATATCCCTCACTGTGTAAAACCCCATACTGACACAGATACCCCTCACTGCGTAAAACCCCTCACTGACACAGATACCCCTCACTGTGTAAAACCCCTCACTGACACAGATACCCCTCACTGTGTAAAACCCCTCACTGACACAGATATCCCTCACTGTGTAAAACCCCTCACTGACACAGATACCCCTCACTGTGTAAAACCCCATACTGACACAGATATCCCTCACTGTGTAAAACCCCTCACTGACACAGATACCCCTCACTGTGTAAAACCCCTCACTGACACAGATACCCCTCACTGTGTAAAACCCCTCACTGACACAGATACCCCTCACTGTGTAAAACCCCATACTGACACAGATATCCCTCACTGTGTAAAACCCCGTGCTAACACAGATATCCCTCACTGTGTAAAACCCCGTGCTAACACAGATACCCCTCACTGTGTAAAACCCCATACTGACACAGATATCCCTCACTGTGTAAAACCCCGTGCTAACACAGATATCCCTCACTGTGTAAAACCCCGTGCTAACACAGATACCCCTCACTGTGTAAAACCCCATGCTAACACAGATATCCCTCACTGTGTAAAACCCCGTGCTGACACAGATATCCCTCACTGTGTAAAACCCCGTGCTAACACAGATATCCCTCACTGTGTAAAACACCGTGCTAACACAGATACCCCTCACTGTGTAAAACCCCGTGCTAACACAGATATCCCTCACTGTGTAAAACCCCGTGCTAACACAGATACCCCTCACTGTGTAAAACCCCGTGCTGACACAGATACCCCTCACTGTGTAAAACCCCATACTGACACAGATATCCCTCACTGTGTAAAACCCCGTGCTAACACAGATATCCCTCACTGTGTAAAACCCCGTGCTAACACAGATACCCCTCACTGTGTAAAACCCCATACTGACACAGATATCCCTCACTGTGTAAAACCCTGTGCTAACACAGATACCCCTCACTGTGTAAAACCCCGTGCTAACACAGATACCCCTCACTGTGTAAAACCCCGTGCTAACACAGATATCCCTCACTGTGTAAAACCCCGTGCTAACACAGATACCCCTCACTGTGTAAAACCCCGTGCTGACACAGATATCCCTCACTGTGTAAAACCCCGTGCTAACACAGATACCCCTCACTGTGTAAAACCCCATGCTAACACAGATATCCCTCACTGTGTAAAACCCCGTGCTGACACAGATATCCCTCACTGTGTAAAACCCCGTGCTAACACAGATATCCCTCACTGTGTAAAACACCGTGCTAACACAGATACCCCTCACTGTGTAAAACCCCGTGCTAACACAGATATCCCTCACTGTGTAAAACCCCGTGCTAACACAGATACCCCTCACTGTGTAAAACCCCGTGCTAACACAGATATCCCTCACTGTGTAAAACCCCGTGCTAACACAGATATCCCTCACTGTGTAAAACCCCGTGCTGACACAGATATCCCTCACTGTGTAAAGCCCCGTGCTAACACAGATACCCCTCACTGTGTAAAACCCCGTGCTAACACAGATATCACTCACTGTGTAAAACCCCATACTGACACAGATATCCCTCACTGTGTAAAACCCCGTGCTAACACAGATATCCCTCACTGTGTAAAACCCCGTGCTGACACAGATACCCCTCACTGTGTAAAACCCCGTGCTAACACAGATACCCCTCACTGTGTAAAACCCCGTGCTGACACAGATACCCCTCACTGTGTAAAACCCCATACTGACACAGATATCCCTCACTGTGTAAAACCCCATGCTAACACAGATACCCCTCACTGTGTAAAACCCCGTACTAACACAGATATCCCTCACTGTGTAAAGCCCCGTGCTAACACAGATACCCCTCACTGTGTAAAACCCCATACTGACACAGATACCCCTCACTGTGTAAAGCCCCGTGCTAACACAGATACCCCTCACTGTGTAAAACCCCATACTGACACAGATATCCCTCACTGTGTAAAACCCCGTGCTGACACAGATATCCCTCACTGTGTAAAACCCCGTGCTGACACAGATATCCCTCACTGTGTAAAACCCCGTGCTAACACAGATATCCCTCACTGTGTAAAACCCCGTGCTGACACAGATATCCCTCACTGTGTAAAACCCCGTGGTAACACAGATATCCCTCACTGTGTAAAACCCCATACTGACACAGATACCCCTCACTGTGTAAAACCCCATACTGACACAGATACCCCTCACTGTGTAAAACCCCATACTGACACAGATATCCCTCACTGTGTAAAACCCCATACTGACACAGATACCCCTCAATGTGTAAAACCCCATACTGACACAGATATCCCTCACTGTGTAAAACCCCATACTGACACAGATACCCCTCACTGTGTAAAACCCCATACTGACACAGATACCCCTCACTGTGTAAAACCCCATACTGACACAGATACCCCTCACTGTGTAAAACCCCTCACTGACACAGATATCCCTCACTGTGTAAAACCCCATACTGACACAGATACCCCTCAATGTGTAAAACCCCATACTGACACAGATACCCCTCACTGTGTAAAACCCCATACTGACACAGATATCCCTCACTGTGTAAAACCCCGTGCTAACACAGATACCCCTCACTGTGTAAAACCCCGTGCTAACACAGATATCCCTCACTGTGTAAAACCCCATACTGACACAGATATCCCTCACTGTGTAAAACCCCGTGCTAACACAGATATCCCTCACTGTGTAAAACCCCGTGCTAACACAGATATCCCTCACTGTGTAAAACCCCGTACTGACACAGATATCCCTCACTGTGTAAAACCCCATACTGACACAGATATCCCTCACTGTGTAAAACCCCGTGCTAACACAGATACCCCTCACTGTGTAAAACCCCATACTGACACAGATATCCCTCACTGTGTAAAACCCCGTGCTAACACAGATACCCCTCACTGTGTAAAACCCCGTGCTAACACAGATACCCCTCACTGTGTAAAACCCCGTGCTAACACAGATATCCCTCACTGTGTAAAACCCCGTGCTAACACAGATATCCCTCACTGTGTAAAACCCCGTGCTAACACAGATATCCCTCACTGTGTAAAACCCCATACTGACACAGATATCCCTCACTGTGTAAAACCCCATACTGACACAGATATCCCTCACTGTGTAAAACCCCGTGCTAACACAGATACCCCTCACTGTGTAAAACCCCGTGCTAACACAGATATCCCTCACTGTGTAAAACCCCATACTGACACAGATATCCCTCACTGTGTAAAACCCCGTGCTGACACAGATATCCCTCACTGTGTAAAACCCCGTGCTAACACAGATACCCCTCACTGTGTAAAACCCCGTGCTGACACAGATGTCCCTCACTGTGTAAAACCCCGTGGTAACACAGATATCCCTCACTGTGTAAAACCCCATACTGACACAAATATCCCTCACTGTGTAAAACCCCGTACTGACACAGATACCCCTCACTGTGTAAAACCCCGTGCTAACACAGATACCCCTCACTGTGTAAAACCCCGTGCTAACACAGATATCCCTCACTGTGTAAAACCCCGTGCTAACACAGATACCCCTCACTGTGTAAAACCCCGTGCTAACACAGATACCCCTCACTGTGTAAAACCCCGTGCTAACACAGATACCCCTCACTGTGTAAAACCCCATACTGACACAGATATCACTCACTGTGTAAAACCCCATACTGACACAGATATCCCTCACTGTGTAAAACCCCATACTGACACAGATACCCCTCACTGTGTAAAACCCCTCACTGACACAGATACCCCTCACTGTGTAAAACCCCGTGCTAACACAGATACCCCTCACTGTGTAAAACCCCTCACTGACACAGATACCCCTCACTGTGTAAAACCCCTCACTGACACAGATACCCCTCACTGTGTAAAACCCCGTGCTAACACAGATACCCCTCACTGTGTAAAACCCCTCACTGACACAAAAACCCCTCACTGTGTAAAACCCCGTGCTGACACAGATACCCCTCCCTGTGTAAAACCCCGTGCTAACACAGATACCCCTCACTGTGTAAAACCCCGTGCTAACACAGATACCCATCACTGTGTAAAACCCCGTGCTAACACAGATACCCCTCACTGCGTAAAACCCCATACTGACACAGATATCCCTCACTGTGTAAAACCCCTCACTGACACAGATACCCCTCACTGTGTAAAACCCCATACTGACACAGATATCCCTCACTGTGTAAAACCCCGTGCTAACACAGATATCCCTCACTGTGTAAAACCCCGTGCTAACACAGATACCCCTCACTGTGTAAAACCCCATACTGACACAGATACCCCTCCCTGTGTAAAGCCCCGTGCTAACACAGATACCCCTCACTGTGTAAAACCCCTCACTGACACAGATACCCTTCACTGCGTAAAACCCCTCACTGACACAGATACCCCTCACTGTGTAAAACCCCTCACTGACACAGATACCCCTCACTGTGTAAAACCCCTCACTGACACAGATATCCCTCACTGTGTAAAACCCCTCACTGACACAGATACCCCTCACTGTGTAAAACCCCTCACTGACACAGATATCCCTCACTGTGTAAAACCCCGTGCTAACACAGATATCCCTCACTGTGTAAAACCCCGTGCTAACACAGATACCCCTCACTGTGTAAAACCCCATACTGACACAGATACCCCTCCCTGTGTAAAACCCCGTGCTAACACAGATACCCCTCACTGTGTAAAACCCCGTGCTAACACAGATACCCCTCACTGTGTAAAACCCCGTGCTAACACAGATATCCCTCACTGTGTAAAGCCCCGTGCTAACACAGATACCCCTCACTGTGTAAAACCCCGTGCTAACACAGATACCCCTCACTGTGTAAAACCCCGTGCTAACACAGATATCCCTCACTGTGTAAAACCCCATACTGACACAGATACCCCTCACTGCGTAAAACCCCTCACTGACACAGATACCCCTCACTGTGTAAAACCCCTCACTGACACAGATACCCCTCACTGTGTAAAACCCCTCACTGACACAGATATCCCTCACTGTGTAAAACCCCTCACTGACACAGATACCCCTCACTGTGTAAAACCCCATACTGACACAGATATCCCTCACTGTGTAAAACCCCTCACTGACACAGATACCCCTCACTGTGTAAAACCCCTCACTGACACAGATACCCCTCACTGTGTAAAACCCCTCACTGACACAGATACCCCTCACTGTGTAAAACCCCATACTGACACAGATATCCCTCACTGTGTAAAACCCCGTGCTAACACAGATATCCCTCACTGTGTAAAACCCCGTGCTAACACAGATACCCCTCACTGTGTAAAACCCCATACTGACACAGATATCCCTCACTGTGTAAAACCCCGTGCTAACACAGATATCCCTCACTGTGTAAAACCCCGTGCTAACACAGATACCCCTCACTGTGTAAAACCCCATGCTAACACAGATATCCCTCACTGTGTAAAACCCCGTGCTGACACAGATATCCCTCACTGTGTAAAACCCCGTGCTAACACAGATATCCCTCACTGTGTAAAACACCGTGCTAACACAGATACCCCTCACTGTGTAAAACCCCGTGCTAACACAGATATCCCTCACTGTGTAAAACCCCGTGCTAACACAGATACCCCTCACTGTGTAAAACCCCGTGCTGACACAGATACCCCTCACTGTGTAAAACCCCATACTGACACAGATATCCCTCACTGTGTAAAACCCCGTGCTAACACAGATATCCCTCACTGTGTAAAACCCCGTGCTAACACAGATACCCCTCACTGTGTAAAACCCCATACTGACACAGATATCCCTCACTGTGTAAAACCCTGTGCTAACACAGATACCCCTCACTGTGTAAAACCCCGTGCTAACACAGATACCCCTCACTGTGTAAAACCCCGTGCTAACACAGATATCCCTCACTGTGTAAAACCCCGTGCTAACACAGATACCCCTCACTGTGTAAAACCCCGTGCTAACACAGATATCCCTCACTGTGTAAAACCCCATTCTGACACAGAAACCCCTCACTGTGTAAAACCCCTCACTGACACAGATATCCCTCACTGTGTAAAACCCCATACTGACACAGATATCCCTCACTGTGTAAAACCCCGTGCTAACACAGATACCCCTCACTGTGTAAAACCCCGTGCTAACACAGATATCCCTCACTGTGTAAAACCCCGTGCTGACACAGATACCCATCACTGTGTAAAACCCCGTGCTGACACCGATACCCCTCACTGTGTAAAACCCCGTGGTAACACAGATATCCCTCACTGTGTAAAACCCCGTGCTAACACAGATATCCCTCACTGTGTAAAACCCCGTTCTAACACAGATATCCCTCACTGTGTAAAACCCCGTGCTAACACAGATATCCCTCACTGTGTAAAACCCCATACTGACACAGATACACCTCACTGTGTAAAACCCCGTGCTAACACAGATACCCCTCACTGTGTAAAACCCCGTGCAGACACAGATACCCCTCACTGTGTAAAACCCCATACTGACACAGATATCCCTCACTGTGTAAAACCCCGTGCTAACACAGATACCCCTCACTGTGTAAAACCCCGTACTAACACAGATATCCCTCACTGTGTAAAACCCCGTGCTAACACAGATACCCCTCACTGTGTAAAACCTCGTGCTGACACAGATATCCCTCACTGTGTAAAGCCCCGTGCTGACACAGATATCCCTCACTGTGTAAAACCCCGTGGTAACACAGATATCCCTCACTGTGTAAAACCCCATACTGACACAGATACCCCTCACTGTGTAAAACCCCATACTGACACAGATACCCCTCACTGTGTAAAACCCCGTGCTAACACAGATATCCCTCACTGTGTAAAACCCCATACTGACACAGATATCCCTCACTGTGTAAAACCCCGTGCTAACACAGATACCCCTCACTGTGTAAAACCCCGTGCTAACACAGATATCCCTCACTGTGTAAAACCCCATACTGACACAGATATCCCTCACTGTGTAAAACCCTGTGCTAACACAGATATCCCTCACTGTGTAAAACCCCGTGCTAACACAGATACCCCTCACTGTGTAAAACCCCGTGCTAACACAGATATCCCTCACTGTGTAAAACCCCGTGCTAACACAGATATCCCTCACTGTGTAAAACCCCGTGCTAACACAGATATCCCTCACTGTGTAAAACCCCGTGCTGACACAGATATCCCTCACTGTGTAAAACCCCGTGCTGACACAGATACCCCTCACTGTGTAAAACCCCGTGCTGACACAGATACCCCTCACTGTGTAAAATCCCGTGCTAACACAGATATCCCTCACTGTGTAAAACCCCGTGCTGACACAGATACCCCTCACTGTGTAAAACCTCGTGCTGACACAGTTATCCCTCACTGTGTAAAACCCCGTGCTGACACAGATATGCCTCACTGTGTAAAACCCCGTGCTAACACAGATATCCCTCACTGTGTAAAACCCCGTGCTAACACAGATATCCCTCACTGTGTAAAACCCCGTACTGACACAGATATCCCTCACTGTGTAAAACCCCGTGCTAACACAGATTCCCCTCACTGTGTAAAACCCCGTGCTAACACAGATACCCCTCACTGTGTAAAACCCCGTGCTAACACAGATATCCCTCACTGTGTAAAACCCCGTGCTAACACAGATATCCCTCACTGTGTAAAACCCCGTGCTAACACAGATACCCCTCACTGTGTAAAACCCCGTGCTAACACAGATATCCCTCACTGTGTAAAACCCCGTGCTAACACAGATATCCCTCACTGTGTAAAACCCCGTGCTAACACAGATATCCCTCACTGTGTAAAACCCCGTGCTAACACAGATATCCCTACACTGTGTAAAACCCCGTGCTAACACAGATATCCCTCACTGTGTAAAACCCCGTGCTGACACAGATATCCCTCACTGTGTAAAACCCCGTGCTGACACAGATACCCCTCACTGTGTAAAACCCCGTGCTAACACAGATATCCCTCACTGTGTAAAACCCCGTGCTAACACAGATATCCCTCACTGTGTAAAACCCCGTGCTGACACAGATATCCCTCACTGTGTAAAACCCCATACTGACACAGATATCCCTCACTGTGTAAAACCCCGTGCTGACACAGATATCCCTCACTGAGTAAAACCCCGTGCTAACACAGATACCCCTCACTGTGTAAAACCCCGTGCTAACACAGATACCCCTCACTGTGTAAAACCCCGTGCTGACACAGATATCCCTCACTGTGTATAACCCCATACTGACACAGATACCCCTCACTGTGTAAAACCCCGTGCTAACACAGATACCCCTCACTGTGTAAAACCCCATACTGACACAGATATCCCTCACTGTGTAAAACCCCGTGCTGACACAGATATCCCTCACTGTGTAAAACCCCATACTGACACAGATACCCCTCACTGTGTAAAACCCCGTGCTAACACAGATACCCCTCACTGTGTAAAACCCCATACTGACACAGATATCCCTCACTGTGTAAAACCCCGTACTGACACAGATACCCCTCACTGTGTAAAACCCCGTGCTAACACAGATATCCCTCACTGTGTAAAACCCCGTGCTAACACAGATATCCCTCACTGTGTAAAACCCCGTGCTAACACAGATATCCCTCACTGTGTAAAACCCCGTGCTAACACAGATATCCCTCACTGTGTAAAACCCCGTGCTAACACAGATACCCCTCACTGTGTAAAACCCCGTGCTAACACAGATACCCCTCACTGTGTAAAACCCCGTGCTGACACAGATACCCCTCACTGTGTAAAACCCCATACTGACACAGATATCCCTCACTGTGTAAAACCCCGTGCTAACACAGATACCCCTCACTGTGTAAAACCCCGTGCTAACACAGATACCCCTCACTGTGTAAAACCCTGTGCTAACACAGATACCCCTCACTGTGTAAAACCCCATACTGACACAGATACCCCTCACTGTGTAAAACCCCGTGCTAACACAGATATCCCTCACTGTGTAAAACCCCGTGCTGACACAGATACCCCTCACTGTGTAAAACCCCGTGCTAACACAGATATCCCTCACTGTGTAAAACCCCATACTGACACAGATATCCCTCACTGTGTAAAACCCTGTGCTAACACAGATACCCCTCACTGTGTAAAACCCCTCACTGACACAGATATCCCTCACTGTGTAAAACCCCTCACTGACACAGATACCCCTCACTGTGTAAAACCCCGTGCTGACACAGATATCCCTCACTGTGTAAGACCCCATACTGACACAGATACCCCTCACTGCGTAAAACCCCTCACTGACACAGATACCCCTCACTGTGTAAAACCCCTCACTGACACAGATACCCCTCACTGTGTAAAACCCCTCACTGACACAGATACCCCTCACTGTGTAAAACCCCGTGCTAACACAGATACCCCTCACTGTGTAAAACCCCTCACTGACACAGATACCCCTCACTGTGTAAAACCCCTCACTGACACAGATATCCCTCACTGTGTAAAACCCCTCACTGACACAGATATCCCTCACTGTGTAAAACCCCTCACTGACACAGATATCCCTCACTGTGTAAAACCCCATTCTGACACAGATACCCCTCACTGTGTAAAACCCCGTGCTGACACAGATACCCCTCCCTGTGTAAAACCCCGTGCTAACACAGATACCCCTCACTGTGTAAAACCCCATACTGACACAAAAACCCCTCACTGTGTAAAACCCCGTGCTGACACAGATACCCCTCCCTGTGTAAAACCCCATGCTAACACAGATACCCCTCACTGTGTAAAACCCCGTGCTAACACAGATACCCATCATTGTGTAAAACCCCGTGCTAACACAGATACCCCTCACTGTGTAAAACCCCGTGCTAACACAGATACCCCTCACTGCGTAAAACCCCATACTGACACAGATATCCCTCACTGTGTAAAACCCCTCACTGACACAGATACCCCTCACTGTGTAAAACCCCATACTGACACAGATATCCCTCACTGTGTAAAACCCCGTGCTAACACAGATATCCCTCACTGTGTAAAACCCCGTGCTAACACAGATACCCCTCACTGTGTAAAACCCCATACTGACACAGATACCCCTCCCTGTGTAAAACCCCGTGCTAACACAGATACCCCTCACTGTGTAAAACCCCGTGCTAACACAGATACTCCTCACTGTGTAAAACCCCGTGCTAACACAGATATCCCTCACTGTGTAAAGCCCCGTGCTAACACAGATACCCCTCACTGTGTAAAACCCCGTGCTAACACAGATACCCCTCACTGTGTAAAACCCCGTGCTAACACAGATACCCCTCACTGTGTAAAACCCCGTGCTAACACAGATACCCCTCACTGTGTAAAACCCCGTGCTAACACAGATATCCCTCACTGTGTAAAACCCCATACTGACACAGATACCCCTCACTGCGTAAAACCCCTCACTGACACAGATACCCCTCACTGTGTAAAACCCCTCACTGACACAGATACCCCTCACTGTGTAAAACCCCTCACTGACACAGATATCCCTCACTGTGTAAAACCCCATACTGACACAGATACCCCTCACTGTGTAAAGCCCCGTGCTGACACAGATATCCCTCACTGTGTAAAACCCCGTGCTAACACAGATATCCCTCACTGTGTAAAGCCCCGTGCTAACACAGATACCCCTCACTGTGTAAAACCCCGTGCTAACACAGATACCCCTCACTGTGTAAAACCCCGTGCTAACACAGATACCCCTCACTGTGTAAAACCCCTCACTGACACAGATATCCCTCACTGTGTAAAACCCCATACTGACACAGATACCCCTCACTGTGTAAAACCCCTCACTGACACAGATACCCCTCACTGTGTAAAACCCCATACTGACACAGATATCCCTCACTGTGTAAAACCCCGTGCTAACACAGATACCCCTCACTGCGTAAAACCCCTCACTGACACAGATACCCCTCACTGTGTAAAACCCCGTGCTAACACAGATATCCCTCACTGTGTAAAACCCCATACTGACACAGATACCCCTCACTGCGTAAAACCCCTCACTGACACAGATACCCCTCACTGTGTAAAACCCCTCACTGACACAGATACCCCTCACTGTGTAAAACCCCTCACTGACACAGATATCCCTCACTGTGTAAAACCCCATACTGACACAGATACCCCTCACTGTGTAAAACCCCATACTGACACAGATACCCCTCACTGTGTAAAACCCCTCACTGACACAGATATCCCTCACTGTGTAAAACCCCGTGCTAACACAGATACCCCTCACTGCGTAAAACCCCGTGCTAACACAGATATCCCTCACTGTGTAAAACCCCGTGCTAACACAGATATCCCTCACTGTGTAAAACCCCGTGCAAACACAGATATCCCTCACTGTGTAAAACCCCGTGCTAACACAGATATCCCTCACTGTGTAAAACCCCGTGCTAACACAGATACCCCTCACTGTGTAAAACCCCATACTGACACAGATATCCCTCACTGTGTAAAACCCCGTGCTAACACAGATATCCCTCACTGTGTAAAACCCCGTGCTAACACAGATACCCCTCACTGTGTAAAACCCCATGCTAACACAGATATCCCTCACTGTGTAAAACCCCGTGCTGACACAGATATCCCTCACTGTGTAAAACCCCGTGCTAACACAGATATCCCTCACTGTGTAAAACACCGTGCTAACACAGATACCCCTCACTGTGTAAAACCCCGTGCTAACACAGATATCCCTCACTGTGTAAAACCCCGTGCTAACACAGATACCCCTCACTGTGTAAAACCCCGTGCTAACACAGATATCCCTCACTGTGTAAAACCCCGTGCTAACACAGATATCCCTCACTGTGTAAAACCCCGTGCTGACACAGATATCCCTCACTGTGTAAAGCCCCGTGCTAACACAGATACCCCTCACTGTGTAAAACCCCGTGCTAACACAGATATCACTCACTGTGTAAAACCCCATACTGACACAGATATCCCTCACTGTGTAAAACCCCGTGCTAACACAGATATCCCTCACTGTGTAAAACCCCGTGCTGACACAGATACCCCTCACTGTGTAAAACCCCGTGCTAACACAGATACCCCTCACTGTGTAAAACCCCGTGCTGACACAGATACCCCTCACTGTGTAAAACCCCATACTGACACAGATATCCCTCACTGTGTAAAACCCCGTGCTAACACAGATACCCCTCACTGTGTAAAACCCCGTACTAACACAGATATCCCTCACTGTGTAAAGCCCCGTGCTAACACAGATACCCCTCACTGTGTAAAACCCCATACTGACACAGATACCCCTCACTGTGTAAAGCCCCGTGCTAACACAGATACCCCTCACTGTGTAAAACCCCGTGCTAACACAGATATCCCTCACTGTGTAAAACCCCGTGCTGACACAGATATCCCTCACTGTGTAAAACCCCGTGGTAACACAGATATCCCTCACTGTGTAAAACCCCATACTGACACAGATACCCCTCACTGTGTAAAACCCCATACTGACACAGATACCCCTCACTGTGTAAAACCCCTCACTGACACAGATATCCCTCACTGTGTAAAACCCCATACTGACACAGATATCCCTCACTGTGTAAAACCCCATACTGACACAGATACCCCTCAATGTGTAAAACCCCATACTGACACAGATATCCCTCACTGTGTAAAACCCCATACTGACACAGATACCCCTCACTGTGTAAAACCCCATACTGACACAGATACCCCTCACTGTGTAAAACCCCATACTGACACAGATACCCCTCACTGTGTAAAACCCCTCACTGACACAGATATCCCTCACTGTGTAAAACCCCATACTGACACAGATACCCCTCAATGTGTAAAACCCCATACTGACACAGATACCCCTCACTGTGTAAAACCCCATACTGACACAGATATCCCTCACTGTGTAAAGCCCCGTGCTAACACAGATACCCCTCACTGTGTAAAACCCCGTGCTAACACAGATATCCCTCACTGTGTAAAACCCCATACTGACACAGATATCCCTCACTGTGTAAAACCCCGTGCTAACACAGATATCCCTCACTGTGTAAAACCCCGTGCTAACACAGATATCCCTCACTGTGTAAAACCCCGTACTGACACAGATATCCCTCACTGTGTAAAACCCCATACTGACACAGATATCCCTCACTGTGTAAAACCCCGTGCTAACACAGATACCCCTCACTGTGTAAAACCCCATACTGACACAGATATCCCTCACTGTGTAAAACCCCGTGCTAACACAGATACCCCTCACTGTGTAAAACCCCGTGCTAACACAGATACCCCTCACTGTGTAAAACCCCGTGCTAACACAGATATCCCTCACTGTGTAAAACCCCGTGCTAACACAGATATCCCTCACTGTGTAAAACCCCGTGCTAACACAGATATCCCTCACTGTGTAAAACCCCATACTGACACAGATATCCCTCACTGTGTAAAACCCCATACTGACACAGATATCCCTCACTGTGTAAAACCCCGTGCTAACACAGATACCCCTCACTGTGTAAAACCCCGTGCTAACACAGATATCCCTCACTGTGTAAAACCCCATACTGACACAGATATCCCTCACTGTGTAAAACCCCGTGCTGACACAGATATCCCTCACTGTGTAAAACCCCGTGCTAACACAGATACCCCTCACTGTGTAAAACCCCGTGCTGACACAGATATCCCTCACTGTGTAAAACCCCGTGGTAACACAGATATCCCTCACTGTGTAAAACCCCATACTGACACAAATATCCCTCACTGTGTAAAACCCCGTACTGACACAGATACCCCTCACTGTGTAAAACCCCGTGCTAACACAGATACCCCTCACTGTGTAAAACCCCGTGCTAACACAGATATCCCTCACTGTGTAAAACCCCGTGCTAACACAGATATCCCTCACTGTGTAAAACCCCGTGCTAACACAGATACCCCTCACTGTGTAAAACCCCGTGGTAACACAGATACCCCTCACTGTGTAAAACCCCGTGCTAACACAGATACCCCTCACTGTGTAAAACCCCATACTGACACAGATATCACTCACTGTGTAAAACCCCATACTGACACAGATATCCCTCACTGTGTAAAACCCCATACTGACACAGATACCCCTCACTGTGTAAAACCCCTCACTGACACAGATACCCCTCACTGTGTAAAACACCGTGCTAACACAGATACCCCTCACTGTGTAAAACCCCGTGCTAACACAGATATCCCTCACTGTGTAAAACCCCGTGCTAACACAGATACCCCTCACTGTGTAAAACCCCGTGCTAACACAGATATCCCTCACTGTGTAAAACCCCGTGCTAACACAGATATCCCTCACTGTGTAAAACCCCGTGCTGACACAGATATCCCTCACTGTGTAAAGCCCCGTGCTAACACAGATACCCCTCACTGTGTAAAACCCCGTGCTAACACAGATATCACTCACTGTGTAAAACCCCATACTGACACAGATATCCCTCACTGTGTAAAACCCCGTGCTAACACAGATATCCCTCACTGTGTAAAACCCCGTGCTGACACAGATACCCCTCACTGTGTAAAACCCCGTGCTAACACAGATACCCCTCACTGTGTAAAACCCCGTGCTGACACAGATACCCCTCACTGTGTAAAACCCCATACTGACACAGATATCCCTCACTGTGTAAAACCCCGTGCTAACACAGATACCCCTCACTGTGTAAAACCCCGTGCTAACACAGATATCCCTCACTGTGTAAAGCCCCGTGCTAACACAGATACCCCTCACTGTGTAAAACCCCATACTGACACAGATACCCCTCACTGTGTAAAGCCCCGTGCTAACACAGATACCCCTCACTGTGTAAAACCCCGTGCTAACACAGATATCCCTCACTGTGTAAAACCCCGTGCTGACACAGATATCCCTCACTGTGTAAAACCCCGTGCTAACACAGATATCCCTCACTGTGTAAAACCCCGTGCTGACACAGATACCCCTCACTGTGTAAAACCCCGTGCTAACACAGATACCCCTCACTGTGTAAAACCCCGTGCTGACACAGATACCCCTCACTGTGTAAAACCCCATACTGACACAGATATCCCTCACTGTGTAAAACCCCGTGCTAACACAGATACCCCTCACTGTGTAAAACCCCGTGCTAACACAGATACCCCTCACTGTGTAAAACCCCGTGCTAACACAGATATCCCTCACTGTGTAAAACCCCGTGCTAACACAGATATCCCTCACTGTGTAAAACCCCGTTCTAACACAGATATCCCTCACTGTGTAAAACCCCATACTGACACAGATATCCCTCACTGTGTAAAACCCCATACTGACACAGATATCCCTCACTGTGTAAAACCCCGTGCTAACACAGATACCCCTCACTGTGTAAAACCCCGTGCTAACACAGATATCCCTCACTGTGTAAAACCCCATACTGACACAGATATCCCTCACTGTGTAAAACCCCGTGCTGACACAGATATCCCTCACTGTGTAAAACCCCGTGCTAACACAGATACCCCTCACTGTGTAAAACCCCGTGCTGACACAGATATCCCTCACTGTGTAAAACCCCGTGGTAACACAGATATCCCTCACTGTGTAAAACCCCATACTGACACAAATATCCCTCACTGTGTAAAACCCCGTACTGACACAGATACCCCTCACTGTGTAAAACCCCGTGCTAACACAGATACCCCTCACTGTGTAAAACCCCGTGCTAACACAGATATCCCTCACTGTGTAAAACCCCGTGCTAACACAGATATCCCTCACTGTGTAAAACCCCGTGCTAACACAGATACCCCTCACTGTGTAAAACCCCGTGGTAACACAGATACCCCTCACTGTGTAAAACCCCGTGCTAACACAGATACCCCTCACTGTGTAAAACCCCATACTGACACAGATATAACTCACTGTGTAAAACCCCATACTGACACAGATATCCCTCACTGTGTAAAACCCCATACTGACACAGATACCCCTCACTGTGTAAAACCCCTCACTGACACAGATACCCCTCACTGTGTAAAACCCCGTGCTAACACAGATACCCCTCACTGTGTAAAACCCCTCACTGACACAGATACCCCTCACTGTGTAAAACCCCTCACTGACACAGATACCCCTCACTGTGTAAAACCCCGTGCTAACACAGATACCCCTCACTGTGTAAAACCCCTCACTGACACAAAAACCCCTCACTGTGTAAAACCCCGTGCTGACACAGATACCCCTCCCTGTGTAAAACCCCGTGCTAACACAGATACCCCTCACTGTGTAAAACCCCGTGCTAACACAGATACCCATCACTGTGTAAAACCCCGTGCTAACACAGATACCCCTCACTGCGTAAAACCCCATACTGACACAGATATCCCTCACTGTGTAAAACCCCTCACTGACACAGATACCCCTCACTGTGTAAAACCCCATACTGACACAGATATCCCTCACTGTGTAAAACCCCGTGCTAACACAGATATCCCTCACTGTGTAAAACCCCGTGCTAACACAGATACCCCTCACTGTGTAAAACCCCATACTGACACAGATACCCCTCCCTGTGTAAAGCCCCGTGCTAACACAGATACCCCTCACTGTGTAAAACCCCTCACTGACACAGATACCCTTCACTGCGTAAAACCCCTCACTGACACAGATACCCCTCACTGTGTAAAACCCCTCACTGACACAGATACCCCTCACTGTGTAAAACCCCTCACTGACACAGATATCCCTCACTGTGTAAAACCCCTCACTGACACAGATACCCCTCACTGTGTAAAACCCCTCACTGACACAGATATCCCTCACTGTGTAAAACCCCGTGCTAACACAGATATCCCTCACTGTGTAAAACCCCGTGCTAACACAGATACCCCTCACTGTGTAAAACCCCATACTGACACAGATACCCCTCCCTGTGTAAAACCCCGTGCTAACACAGATACCCCTCACTGTGTAAAACCCCGTGCTAACACAGATACCCCTCACTGTGTAAAACCCCGTGCTAACACAGATATCCCTCACTGTGTAAAGCCCCGTGCTAACACAGATACCCCTCACTGTGTAAAACCCCGTGCTAACACAGATACCCCTCACTGTGTAAAACCCCGTGCTAACACAGATATCCCTCACTGTGTAAAACCCCATACTGACACAGATACCCCTCACTGCGTAAAACCCCTCACTGACACAGATACCCCTCACTGTGTAAAACCCCTCACAGACGCAGATACCCCTCACTGTGTAAAACCCCTCACTGACACAGATATCCCTCACTGTGTAAAACCCCTCACTGACACAGATACCCCTCACTGTGTAAAACCCCATACTGACACAGATATCCCTCACTGTGTAAAACCCCTCACTGACACAGATACCCCTCACTGTGTAAAACCCCTCACTGACACAGATACCCCTCACTGTGTAAAACCCCTCACTGACACAGATACCCCTCACTGTGTAAAACCCCATACTGACACAGATATCCCTCACTGTGTAAAACCCCGTGCTAACACAGATATCCCTCACTGTGTAAAACCCCGTGCTAACACAGATACCCCTCACTGTGTAAAACCCCATACTGACACAGATACCCCTCACTGTGTAAAACCCCTCACTGACACAGATATCCCTCACTGTGTAAAACCCCATACTGACACAGATACCCCTCACTGTGTAAAACCCCGTGCTAACACAGATATCCCTCACTGTGTAAAGCCCCGTGCTAACACAGATACCCCTCACTGTGTAAAACCCCGTGCTAACACAGATACCCCTCACTGTGTAAAACCCCGTGCTAACACAGATACCCCTCACTGTGTAAAACCCCGTGCTAACACAGATACCCCTCACTGTGTAAAACCCCATACTGACACAGATACCCCTCACTGCGTAAAACCCCTCACTGACACAGATACCCCTCACTGTGTAAAACCCCTCACTGACACAGATACCCCTCACTGTGTAAAACCCCTCACTGACACAGATATCCCTCACTGTGTAAAACCCCATACTGACACAGATACCCCTCACTGTGTAAAACCCCTCACTGACACAGATACCCCTCACTGTGTAAAACCCCATACTAACACAGATATCCCTCACTGTGTAAAACCCCGTGCTAACACAGATACCCCTCACTGCGTAAAACCCCTGACTGACACAGATACCCCTCACTGTGTAAAACCCCGTGCTAACACAGATATCCCTCACTGTGTAAAACCCCATACTGACACAGATACCCCTCACTGCGTAAAACCCCTCACTGACACAGATACCCCTCACTGTGTAAAACCCCTCACTGACACAGATCTCCCTCACTGTGTAAAACCCCTCACTGACACAGATATCCCTCACTGTGTAAAACCCCATACTGACACAGATACCCCTCACTGTGTCAAACCCCATACTGACACAGATACCCCTCACTGTGTAAAACCCCTCACTGACACAGATATCCCTCACTGTGTAAAACCCCATACTGACACAGATATCCCTCACTGTGTAAAACCCCATGCTAACACAGATACCCCTCACTGCGTAAAACCCCGTGCTAACACAGATATCCCTCACTGTGTAAAACCCCGTGCTAACACAGATATCCCTCACTGTGTAAAACCCCGTGCAAACACAGATATCCCTCACTGTGTAAAACCCCGTGCTAACACAGATATCCCTCACTGTGTAAAACCCCGTGCTAACACAGATACCCCTCACTGTGTAAAACCCCATACTGACACAGATATCCCTCACTGTGTAAAACCCCGTGCTAACACAGATATCCCTCACTGTGTAAAACCCCGTGCTAACACAGATACCCCTCACTGTGTAAAACCCCATGCTAACACAGATATCCCTCACTGTGTAAAACCCCGTGCTGACACAGATATCCCTCACTGTGTAAAACCCCGTGCTAACACAGATATTCCTCACTGTGTAAAACACCGTGCTAACACAGATACCCCTCACTGTGTAAAACCCCGTGCTAACACAGATATCCCTCACTGTGTAAAACCCCGTGCGAACACAGATACCCCTCACTGTGTAAAACCCCGTGCTAACACAGATATCCCTCACTGTGTAAAACCCCGTGCTAACACAGATATCCCTCACTGTGTAAAACCCCGTGCTGACACAGATATCCCTCACTGTGTAAAGCCCCGTGCTAACACAGATACCCCTCACTGTGTAAAACCCCGTGCTAACACAGATATCACTCACTGTGTAAAACCCCATACTGACACAGATATCCCTCACTGTGTAAAACCCCGTGCTAACACAGATGTCCCTCACTGTGTAAAACCCCGTGCTGACACAGATACCCCTCACTGTGTAAAACCCCGTGCTAACACAGATACCCCTCACTGTGTAAAACCCCGTGCTGACACAGATACCCCTCACTGTGTAAAACCCCATACTGACACAGATATCCCTCACTGTGTAAAACCCCGTGCTAACACAGATACCCCTCACTGTGTAAAACCCCGTACTAACACAGATATCCCTCACTGTGTAAAGCCCCGTGCTAACACAGATACCCCTCACTGTGTAAAACCCCATACTGACACAGATACCCCTCACTGTGTAAAGCCCCGTGCTAACACAGATACCCCTCACTGTGTAAAACCCCATACTGACACAGATATCCCTCACTGTGTAAAACCCCGTGCTGACACAGATATCCCTCACTGTGTAAAACCCCGTGCTGACACAGATATCCCTCACTGTGTAAATCCCCGTGCTAACACAGATATCCCTCACTGTGTAAAACCCCGTGCTGACACAGATATCCCTCACTGTGTAAAACCCCGTGGTAACACAGATATCCCTCACTGTGTAAAACCCCATACTGACACAGATACCCCTCACTGTGTAAAACCCCATACTGACACAGATACCCCTCACTGTGTAAAACCCCATACTGACACAGATATCCCTCACTGTGTAAAACCCCATACTGACACAGATACCCCTCAATGTGTAAAACCCCATACTGACACAGATATCCCTCACTGTGTAAAACCCCATACTGACACAGATACCCCTCACTGTGTAAAACCCCATACTGACACAGATACCCCTCACTGTGTAAAACCCCATACTGACACAGATACCCCTCACTGTGTAAAACCCCTCACTGACACAGATATCCCTCACTGTGTAAAACCCCATACTGACACAGATACCCCTCAATGTGTAAAACCCCATACTGACACAGATACCCCTCACTGTGTAAAACCCCATACTGACACAGATATCCCTCACTGTGTAAAACCCCGTGCTAACACAGATACCCCTCACTGTGTAAAACCCCGTGCTAACACAGATATCCCTCACTGTGTAAAACCCCATACTGACACAGATATCCCTCACTGTGTAAAACCCCGTGCTAACACAGATATCCCTCACTGTGTAAAACCCCGTGCTAACACAGATATCCCTCACTGTGTAAAACCCCGTACTGACACAGATATCCCTCACTGTGTAAAACCCCATACTGACACAGATATCCCTCACTGTGTAAAACCCCGTGCTAACACAGATACCCCTCACTGTGTAAAACCCCATACTGACACAGATATCCCTCACTGTGTAAAACCCCGTGCTAACACAGATACCCCTCACTGTGTAAAACCCCGTGCTAACACAGATACCCCTCACTGTGTAAAACCCCGTGCTAACACAGATATCCCTCACTGTGTAAAACCCCGTGCTAACACAGATATCCCTCACTGTGTAAAACCCCGTGCTAACACAGATATCCCTCACTGTGTAAAACCCCATACTGACACAGATATCCCTCACTGTGTAAAACCCCATACTGACACAGATATCCCTCACTGTGTAAAACCCCGTGCTAACACAGATACCCCTCACTGTGTAAAACCCCGTGCTAACACAGATATCCCTCACTGTGTAAAACCCCATACTGACACAGATATCCCTCACTGTGTAAAACCCCGTGCTGACACAGATATCCCTCACTGTGTAAAACCCCGTGCTAACACAGATACCCCTCACTGTGTAAAACCCCGTGCTGACACAGATGTCCCTCACTGTGTAAAACCCCGTGGTAACACAGATATCCCTCACTGTGTAAAACCCCATACTGACACAAATATCCCTCACTGTGTAAAACCCCGTACTGACACAGATACCCCTCACTGTGTAAAACCCCGTGCTAACACAGATACCCCTCACTGTGTAAAACCCCGTGCTAACACAGATATCCCTCACTGTGTAAAACCCCGTGCTAACACAGATATCCCTCACTGTGTAAAACCCCGTGCTAACACAGATACCCCTCACTGTGTAAAACCCCGTGGTAACACAGATACCCCTCACTGTGTAAAACCCCGTGCTAACACAGATACCCCTCACTGTGTAAAACCCCATACTGACACAGATATCACTCACTGTGTAAAACCCCATACTGACACAGATATCCCTCACTGTGTAAAACCCCATACTGACACAGATACCCCTCACTGTGTAAAACCCCTCACTGACACAGATACCCCTCATTTTTTAAACCCCGTGCTAACACAGATACCCCTCACTGTGTAAAACCCCTCACTGACACAGATACCCCTCACTGTGTAAAACCCCTCACTGACACAGATACCCCTCACTGTGTAAAACCCCGTGCTAACACAGATACCCCTCACTGTGTAAAACCCCTCACTGACACAAAAACCCCTCACTGTGTAAAACCCCGTGCTGACACAGATACCCCTCCCTGTGTAAAACCCCGTGCTAACACAGATACCCCTCACTGTGTAAAACCCCGTGCTAACACAGATACCCATCACTGTGTAAAACCCCGTGCTAACACAGATACCCCTCACTGCGTAAAACCCCATACTGACACAGATATCCCTCACTGTGTAAAACCCCTCACTGACACAGATACCCCTCACTGTGTAAAACCCCATACTGACACAGATATCCCTCACTGTGTAAAACCCCGTGCTAACACAGATATCCCTCACTGTGTAAAACCCCGTGCTAACACAGATACCCCTCACTGTGTAAAACCCCATACTGACACAGATACCCCTCCCTGTGTAAAGCCCCGTGCTAACACAGATACCCCTCACTGTGTAAAACCCCTCACTGACACAGATACCCTTCACTGCGTAAAACCCCTCACTGACACAGATACCCCTCACTGTGTAAAACCCCTCACTGACACAGATACCCCTCACTGTGTAAAACCCCTCACTGACACAGATATCCCTCACTGTGTAAAACCCCTCACTGACACAGATACCCCTCACTGTGTAAAACCCCTCACTGACACAGATATCCCTCACTGTGTAAAACCCCGTGCTAACACAGATATCCCTCACTGTGTAAAACCCCGTGCTAACACAGATACCCCTCACTGTGTAAAACCCCATACTGACACAGATACCCCTCCCTGTGTAAAACCCCGTGCTAACACAGATACCCCTCACTGTGTAAAACCCCGTGCTAACACAGATACCCCTCACTGTGTAAAACCCCGTGCTAACACAGATATCCCTCACTGTGTAAAGCCCCGTGCTAACACAGATACCCCTCACTGTGTAAAACCCCGTGCTAACACAGATACCCCTCACTGTGTAAAACCCCGTGCTAACACAGATATCCCTCACTGTGTAAAACCCCATACTGACACAGATACCCCTCACTGCGTAAAACCCCTCACTGACACAGATACCCCTCACTGTGTAAAACCCCTCACTGACACAGATACCCCTCACTGTGTAAAACCCCTCACTGACACAGATATCCCTCACTGTGTAAAACCCCTCACTGACACAGATACCCCTCACTGTGTAAAACCCCATACTGACACAGATATCCCTCACTGTGTAAAACCCCTCACTGACACAGATACCCCTCACTGTGTAAAACCCCTCACTGACACAGATACCCCTCACTGTGTAAAACCCCTCACTGACACAGATACCCCTCACTGTGTAAAACCCCATACTGACACAGATATCCCTCACTGTGTAAAACCCCGTGCTAACACAGATATCCCTCACTGTGTAAAACCCCGTGCTAACACAGATACCCCTCACTGTGTAAAACCCCATACTGACACAGATATCCCTCACTGTGTAAAACCCCGTGCTAACACAGATATCCCTCACTGTGTAAAACCCCGTGCTAACACAGATACCCCTCACTGTGTAAAACCCCATGCTAACACAGATATCCCTCACTGTGTAAAACCCCGTGCTGACACAGATATCCCTCACTGTGTAAAACCCCGTGCTAACACAGATATCCCTCACTGTGTAAAACACCGTGCTAACACAGATACCCCTCACTGTGTAAAACCCCGTGCTAACACAGATATCCCTCACTGTGTAAAACCCCGTGCTAACACAGATACCCCTCACTGTGTAAAACCCCGTGCTGACACAGATACCCCTCACTGTGTAAAACCCCATACTGACACAGATATCCCTCACTGTGTAAAACCCCGTGCTAACACAGATATCCCTCACTGTGTAAAACCCCGTGCTAACACAGATACCCCTCACTGTGTAAAACCCCATACTGACACAGATATCCCTCACTGTGTAAAACCCTGTGCTAACACAGATACCCCTCACTGTGTAAAACCCCGTGCTAACACAGATACCCCTCACTGTGTAAAACCCCGTGCTAACACAGATATCCCTCACTGTGTAAAACCCCGTGCTAACACAGATACCCCTCACTGTGTAAAACCCCGTGCTGACACAGATATCCCTCACTGTGTAAAACCCCGTGCTAACACAGATACCCCTCACTGTGTAAAACCCCATGCTAACACAGATATCCCTCACTGTGTAAAACCCCGTGCTGACACAGATATCCCTCACTGTGTAAAACCCCGTGCTAACACAGATATCCCTCACTGTGTAAAACACCGTGCTAACACAGATACCCCTCACTGTGTAAAACCCCGTGCTAACACAGATATCCCTCACTGTGTAAAACCCCGTGCTAACACAGATACCCCTCACTGTGTAAAACCCCGTGCTAACACAGATATCCCTCACTGTGTAAAACCCCGTGCTAACACAGATATCCCTCACTGTGTAAAACCCCGTGCTGACACAGATATCCCTCACTGTGTAAAGCCCCGTGCTAACACAGATACCCCTCACTGTGTAAAACCCCGTGCTAACACAGATATCACTCACTGTGTAAAACCCCATACTGACACAGATATCCCTCACTGTGTAAAACCCCGTGCTAACACAGATATCCCTCACTGTGTAAAACCCCGTGCTGACACAGATACCCCTCACTGTGTAAAACCCCGTGCTAACACAGATATCCCTCACTGTGTAAAACCCCGTGCTAACACAGATACCCCTCACTGTGTAAAACCCCGTGCTAACACAGATACCCCTCACTGTGTAAAACCCCGTGCTGACACAGATACCCCTCACTGTGTAAAACCCCGTGCTAACACAGATATCCCTCACTGTGTAAAACCCCGTGCTAACACAGATACCCCTCACTGTGTAAAACCCCGTGCTAACACAGATACCCCTCACTGTGTAAAACCCCGTGCTGACACAGATACCCCTCACTGTGTAAAACCCCATACTGACACAGATATCCCTCACTGTGTAAAACCCCGTGCTAACACAGATACCCCTCACTGTGTAAAACCCCGTACTAACACAGATATCCCTCACTGTGTAAAGCCCCGTGCTAACACAGATACCCCTCACTGTGTAAAACCCCATACTGACACAGATACCCCTCACTGTGTAAAGCCCCGTGCTAACACAGATACCCCTCACTGTGTAAAACCCCATACTGACACAGATATCCCTCACTGTGTAAAACCCCGTGCTGACACAGATATCCCTCACTGTGTAAAACCCCGTGCTGACACAGATATCCCTCACTGTGTAAAACCCCGTGCTAACACAGATATCCCTCACTGTGTAAAACCCCGTGCTGACACAGATATCCCTCACTGTGTAAAACCCCGTGGTAACACAGATATCCCTCACTGTGTAAAACCCCATACTGACACAGATACCCCTCACTGTGTAAAACCCCATACTGACACAGATATCCCTCACTGTGTAAAACCCCATACTGACACAGATACCCCTCAATGTGTAAAACCCCATACTGACACAGATACCCCTCACTGTGTAAAACCCCATACTGACACAGATACCCCTCACTGTGTAAAACCCCATACTGACACAGATACCCCTCCCTGTGTAAAACCCCGTGCTAACACAGATACCCCTCACTGTGTAAAACCCCGTGCTAACACAGATACCCATCACTGTGTAAAACCCCGTGCTAACACAGATACCCCTCACTGCGTAAAACCCCATACTGACACAGATATCCCTCACTGTGTAAAACCCCTCACTGACACAGATACCCCTCACTGTGTAAAACCCCATACTGACACAGATATCCCTCACTGTGTAAAACCCCGTGCTAACACAGATATCCCTCACTGTGTAAAACCCCGTGCTAACACAGATACCCCTCACTGTGTAAAACCCCATACTGACACAGATACCCCTCCCTGTGTAAAGCCCCGTGCTAACACAGATACCCCTCACTGTGTAAAACCCCTCACTGACACAGATACCCTTCACTGCGTAAAACCCCTCACTGACACAGATACCCCTCACTGTGTAAAACCCCTCACTGAC
The DNA here is from genome assembly GCF_047496795.1 of Chiloscyllium punctatum. Taxonomy (NCBI): domain Eukaryota; kingdom Metazoa; phylum Chordata; class Chondrichthyes; order Orectolobiformes; family Hemiscylliidae; genus Chiloscyllium; species Chiloscyllium punctatum. The sequence continues at coordinate 17,520,084 of NC_092768.1, forward strand.
ACAGATACCCCTCACTGTGTAAAACCCCTCACTGACACAGATATCCCTCACTGTGTAAAACCCCTCACTGACACAGATACCCCTCACTGTGTAAAACCCCTCACTGACACAGATATCCCTCACTGTGTAAAACCCCGTGCTAACACAGATATCCCTCACTGTGTAAAACCCCGTGCTAACACAGATACCCCTCACTGTGTAAAACCCCATACTGACACAGATACCCCTCCCTGTGTAAAACCCCGTGCTAACACAGATACCCCTCACTGTGTAAAACCCCGTGCTAACACAGATACCCCTCACTGTGTAAAACCCCGTGCTAACACAGATATCCCTCACTGTGTAAAGCCCCGTGCTAACACAGATACCCCTCACTGTGTAAAACCCCGTGCTAACACAGATACCCCTCACTGTGTAAAACCCCGTGCTAACACAGATATCCCTCACTGTGTAAAACCCCATACTGACACAGATACCCCTCACTGCGTAAAACCCCTCACTGACACAGATACCCCTCACTGTGTAAAACCCCTCACTGACACAGATACCCCTCACTGTGTAAAACCCCTCACTGACACAGATATCCCTCACTGTGTAAAACCCCTCACTGACACAGATACCCCTCACTGTGTAAAACCCCATACTGACACAGATATCCCTCACTGTGTAAAACCCCTCACTGACACAGATACCCCTCACTGTGTAAAACCCCTCACTGACACAGATACCCCTCACTGTGTAAAACCCCTCACTGACACAGATACCCCTCACTGTGTAAAACCCCATACTGACACAGATATCCCTCACTGTGTAAAACCCCGTGCTAACACAGATATCCCTCACTGTGTAAAACCCCGTGCTAACACAGATACCCCTCACTGTGTAAAACCCCATACTGACACAGATATCCCTCACTGTGTAAAACCCCGTGCTAACACAGATATCCCTCACTGTGTAAAACCCCGTGCTAACACAGATACCCCTCACTGTGTAAAACCCCATGCTAACACAGATATCCCTCACTGTGTAAAACCCCGTGCTGACACAGATATCCCTCACTGTGTAAAACCCCGTGCTAACACAGATATCCCTCACTGTGTAAAACACCGTGCTAACACAGATACCCCTCACTGTGTAAAACCCCGTGCTAACACAGATATCCCTCACTGTGTAAAACCCCGTGCTAACACAGATACCCCTCACTGTGTAAAACCCCGTGCTGACACAGATACCCCTCACTGTGTAAAACCCCATACTGACACAGATATCCCTCACTGTGTAAAACCCCGTGCTAACACAGATATCCCTCACTGTGTAAAACCCCGTGCTAACACAGATACCCCTCACTGTGTAAAACCCCATACTGACACAGATATCCCTCACTGTGTAAAACCCCGTGCTAACACAGATACCCCTCACTGTGTAAAACCCCGTGCTAACACAGATACCCCTCACTGTGTAAAACCCCGTGCTAACACAGATATCCCTCACTGTGTAAAACCCCGTGCTAACACAGATACCCCTCACTGTGTAAAACCCCGTGCTGACACAGATATCCCTCACTGTGTAAAACCCCGTGCTAACACAGATACCCCTCACTGTGTAAAACCCCATGCTAACACAGATATCCCTCACTGTGTAAAACCCCGTGCTGACACAGATATCCCTCACTGTGTAAAACCCCGTGCTAACACAGATATCCCTCACTGTGTAAAACACCGTGCTAACACAGATACCCCTCACTGTGTAAAACCCCGTGCTAACACAGATATCCCTCACTGTGTAAAACCCCGTGCTAACACAGATACCCCTCACTGTGTAAAACCCCGTGCTAACACAGATATCCCTCACTGTGTAAAACCCCGTGCTAACACAGATATCCCTCACTGTGTAAAACCCCGTGCTGACACAGATATCCCTCACTGTGTAAAGCCCCGTGCTAACACAGATACCCCTCACTGTGTAAAACCCCGTGCTAACACAGATATCACTCACTGTGTAAAACCCCATACTGACACAGATATCCCTCACTGTGTAAAACCCCGTGCTAACACAGATATCCCTCACTGTGTAAAACCCCGTGCTGACACAGATACCCCTCACTGTGTAAAACCCCGTGCTAACACAGATACCCCTCACTGTGTAAAACCCCGTGCTGACACAGATACCCCTCACTGTGTAAAACCCCATACTGACACAGATATCCCTCACTGTGTAAAACCCCGTGCTAACACAGATACCCCTCACTGTGTAAAACCCCGTACTAACACAGATATCCCTCACTGTGTAAAGCCCCGTGCTAACACAGATACCCCTCACTGTGTAAAACCCCATACTGACACAGATACCCCTCACTGTGTAAAGCCCCGTGCTAACACAGATACCCCTCACTGTGTAAAACCCCATACTGACACAGATATCCCTCACTGTGTAAAACCCCGTGCTGACACAGATATCCCTCACTGTGTAAAACCCCGTGCTGACACAGATATCCCTCACTGTGTAAAACCCCGTGCTAACACAGATATCCCTCACTGTGTAAAACCCCGTGCTGACACAGATATCCCTCACTGTGTAAAACCCCGTGGTAACACAGATATCCCTCACTGTGTAAAACCCCATACTGACACAGATACCCCTCACTGTGTAAAACCCCATACTGACACAGATACCCCTCACTGTGTAAAACCCCATACTGACACAGATATCCCTCACTGTGTAAAACCCCATACTGACACAGATACCCCTCAATGTGTAAAACCCCATACTGACACAGATATCCCTCACTGTGTAAAACCCCATACTGACACAGATACCCCTCACTGTGTAAAACCCCATACTGACACAGATACCCCTCACTGTGTAAAACCCCATACTGACACAGATACCCCTCACTGTGTAAAACCCCTCACTGACACAGATATCCCTCACTGTGTAAAACCCCATACTGACACAGATACCCCTCAATGTGTAAAACCCCATACTGACACAGATACCCCTCACTGTGTAAAACCCCGTGCTGACACAGATACCCCTCACTGTGTAAAACCCCATACTGACACAGATATCCCTCACTGTGTAAAACCCCGTGCTAACACAGATACCCCTCACTGTGTAAAACCCCGTGCTAACACAGATATCCCTCACTGTGTAAAACCCCATACTGACACAGATATCCCTCACTGTGTAAAACCCCGTGCTAACACAGATATCCCTCACTGTGTAAAACCCCGTGCTAACACAGATATCCCTCACTGTGTAAAACCCCGTACTGACACAGATATCCCTCACTGTGTAAAACCCCATACTGACACAGATATCCCTCACTGTGTAAAACCCCGTGCTAACACAGATACCCCTCACTGTGTAAAACCCCATACTGACACAGATATCCCTCACTGTGTAAAACCCCGTGCTAACACAGATACCCCTCACTGTGTAAAACCCCATACTGACACAGATATCCCTCACTGTGTAAAACCCCGTGCTGACACAGATATCCCTCACTGTGTAAAACCCCGTGCTGACACAGATATCCCTCACTGTGTAAATCCCCGTGCTAACACAGATATCCCTCACTGTGTAAAACCCCGTGCTGACACAGATATCCCTCACTGTGTAAAACCCCGTGGTAACACAGATATCCCTCACTGTGTAAAACCCCATACTGACACAGATACCCCTCACTGTGTAAAACCCCATACTGACACAGATACCCCTCACTGTGTAAAACCCCATACTGACACAGATATCCCTCACTGTGTAAAACCCCATACTGACACAGATACCCCTCAATGTGTAAAACCCCATACTGACACAGATATCCCTCACTGTGTAAAACCCCATACTGACACAGATACCCCTCACTGTGTAAAACCCCATACTGACACAGATACCCCTCACTGTGTAAAACCCCATACTGACACAGATACCCCTCACTGTGTAAAACCCCTCACTGACACAGATATCCCTCACTGTGTAAAACCCCATACTGACACAGATACCCCTCAATGTGTAAAACCCCATACTGACACAGATACCCCTCACTGTGTAAAACCCCATACTGACACAGATATCCCTCACTGTGTAAAACCCTGTACTATAACACAGATACCCCTCACTGTGTAAAACCCCGTGCTAACACAGATATCCCTCACTGTGTAAAACCCCATACTGACACAGATATCCCTCACTGTGTAAAACCCCGTGCTAACACAGATATCCCTCACTGTGTAAAACCCCGTGCTAACACAGATATCCCTCACTGTGTAAAACCCCGTACTGACACAGATATCCCTCACTGTGTAAAACCCCATACTGACACAGATATCCCTCACTGTGTAAAACCCCGTGCTAACACAGATACCCCTCACTGTGTAAAACCCCATACTGACACAGATATCCCTCACTGTGTAAAACCCCGTGCTAACACAGATACCCCTCACTGTGTAAAACCCCGTGCTAACACAGATACCCCTCACTGTGTAAAACCCCGTGCTAACACAGATATCCCTCACTGTGTAAAACCCCGTGCTAACACAGATATCCCTCACTGTGTAAAACCCCGTGCTAACACAGATATCCCTCACTGTGTAAAACCCCATACTGACACAGATATCCCTCACTGTGTAAAACCCCATACTGACACAGATATCCCTCACTGTGTAAAACCCCGTGCTAACACAGATACCCCTCACTGTGTAAAACCCCGTGCTAACACAGATATCCCTCACTGTGTAAAACCCCATACTGACACAGATATCCCTCACTGTGTAAAACCCCGTGCTGACACAGATATCCCTCACTGTGTAAAACCCCGTGCTAACACAGATACCCCTCACTGTGTAAAACCCCGTGCTGACACAGATGTCCCTCACTGTGTAAAACCCCGTGGTAACACAGATATCCCTCACTGTGTAAAACCCCATACTGACACAAATATCCCTCACTGTGTAAAACCCCGTACTGACACAGATACCCCTCACTGTGTAAAACCCCGTGCTAACACAGATACCCCTCACTGTGTAAAACCCCGTGCTAACACAGATATCCCTCACTGTGTAAAACCCCGTGCTAACACAGATATCCCTCACTGTGTAAAACCCCGTGCTAACACAGATACCCCTCACTGTGTAAAACCCCGTGGTAACACAGATACCCCTCACTGTGTAAAACCCCGTGCTAACACAGATACCCCTCACTGTGTAAAACCCCATACTGACACAGATATCACTCACTGTGTAAAACCCCATACTGACACAGATATCCCTCACTGTGTAAAACCCCATACTGACACAGATACCCCTCACTGTGTAAAACCCCTCACTGACACAGATACCCCTCACTGTGTAAAACCCCGTGCTAACACAGATACCCCTCACTGTGTAAAACCCCTCACTGACACAGATACCCCTCACTGTGTAAAACCCCTCACTGACACAGATACCCCTCACTGTGTAAAACCCCGTGCTAACACAGATACCCCTCACTGTGTAAAACCCCTCACTGACACAAAAACCCCTCACTGTGTAAAACCCCGTGCTGACACAGATACCCCTCCCTGTGTAAAACCCCGTGCTAACACAGATACCCCTCACTGTGTAAAACCCCGTGCTAACACAGATACCCATCACTGTGTAAAACCCCGTGCTAACACAGATACCCCTCACTGCGTAAAACCCCATACTGACACAGATATCCCTCACTGTGTAAAACCCCTCACTGACACAGATACCCCTCACTGTGTAAAACCCCATACTGACACAGATATCCCTCACTGTGTAAAACCCCGTGCTAACACAGATATCCCTCACTGTGTAAAACCCCGTGCTAACACAGATACCCCTCACTGTGTAAAACCCCATACTGACACAGATACCCCTCCCTGTGTAAAGCCCCGTGCTAACACAGATACCCCTCACTGTGTAAAACCCCTCACTGACACAGATACCCTTCACTGCGTAAAACCCCTCACTGACACAGATACCCCTCACTGTGTAAAACCCCTCACTGACACAGATACCCCTCACTGTGTAAAACCCCTCACTGACACAGATATCCCTCACTGTGTAAAACCCCTCACTGACACAGATACCCCTCACTGTGTAAAACCCCTCACTGACACAGATATCCCTCACTGTGTAAAACCCCGTGCTAACACAGATATCCCTCACTGTGTAAAACCCCGTGCTAACACAGATACCCCTCACTGTGTAAAACCCCATACTGACACAGATACCCCTCCCTGTGTAAAACCCCGTGCTAACACAGATACCCCTCACTGTGTAAAACCCCGTGCTAACACAGATACCCCTCACTGTGTAAAACCCCGTGCTAACACAGATATCCCTCACTGTGTAAAGCCCCGTGCTAACACAGATACCCCTCACTGTGTAAAACCCCGTGCTAACACAGATACCCCTCACTGTGTAAAACCCCGTGCTAACACAGATATCCCTCACTGTGTAAAACCCCATACTGACACAGATACCCCTCACTGCGTAAAACCCCTCACTGACACAGATACCCCTCACTGTGTAAAACCCCTCACTGACACAGATACCCCTCACTGTGTAAAACCCCTCACTGACACAGATATCCCTCACTGTGTAAAACCCCTCACTGACACAGATACCCCTCACTGTGTAAAACCCCATACTGACACAGATATCCCTCACTGTGTAAAACCCCTCACTGACACAGATACCCCTCACTGTGTAAAACCCCTCACTGACACAGATACCCCTCACTGTGTAAAACCCCTCACTGACACAGATACCCCTCACTGTGTAAAACCCCATACTGACACAGATATCCCTCACTGTGTAAAACCCCGTGCTAACACAGATATCCCTCACTGTGTAAAACCCCGTGCTAACACAGATACCCCTCACTGTGTAAAACCCCATACTGACACAGATATCCCTCACTGTGTAAAACCCCGTGCTAACACAGATATCCCTCACTGTGTAAAACCCCGTGCTAACACAGATACCCCTCACTGTGTAAAACCCCATGCTAACACAGATATCCCTCACTGTGTAAAACCCCGTGCTGACACAGATATCCCTCACTGTGTAAAACCCCGTGCTAACACAGATATCCCTCACTGTGTAAAACACCGTGCTAACACAGATACCCCTCACTGTGTAAAACCCCGTGCTAACACAGATATCCCTCACTGTGTAAAACCCCGTGCTAACACAGATACCCCTCACTGTGTAAAACCCCGTGCTGACACAGATACCCCTCACTGTGTAAAACCCCATACTGACACAGATATCCCTCACTGTGTAAAACCCCGTGCTAACACAGATATCCCTCACTGTGTAAAACCCCGTGCTAACACAGATACCCCTCACTGTGTAAAACCCCATACTGACACAGATATCCCTCACTGTGTAAAACCCTGTGCTAACACAGATACCCCTCACTGTGTAAAACCCCGTGCTAACACAGATACCCCTCACTGTGTAAAACCCCGTGCTAACACAGATATCCCTCACTGTGTAAAACCCCGTGCTAACACAGATACCCCTCACTGTGTAAAACCCCGTGCTGACACAGATATCCCTCACTGTGTAAAACCCCGTGCTAACACAGATACCCCTCACTGTGTAAAACCCCATGCTAACACAGATATCCCTCACTGTGTAAAACCCCGTGCTGACACAGATATCCCTCACTGTGTAAAACCCCGTGCTAACACAGATATCCCTCACTGTGTAAAACACCGTGCTAACACAGATACCCCTCACTGTGTAAAACCCCGTGCTAACACAGATATCCCTCACTGTGTAAAACCCCGTGCTAACACAGATACCCCTCACTGTGTAAAACCCCGTGCTAACACAGATATCCCTCACTGTGTAAAACCCCGTGCTAACACAGATATCCCTCACTGTGTAAAACCCCGTGCTGACACAGATATCCCTCACTGTGTAAAGCCCCGTGCTAACACAGATACCCCTCACTGTGTAAAACCCCGTGCTAACACAGATATCACTCACTGTGTAAAACCCCATACTGACACAGATATCCCTCACTGTGTAAAACCCCGTGCTAACACAGATATCCCTCACTGTGTAAAACCCCGTGCTGACACAGATACCCCTCACTGTGTAAAACCCCGTGCTAACACAGATACCCCTCACTGTGTAAAACCCCGTGCTGACACAGATACCCCTCACTGTGTAAAACCCCATACTGACACAGATATCCCTCACTGTGTAAAACCCCGTGCTAACACAGATACCCCTCACTGTGTAAAACCCCGTACTAACACAGATATCCCTCACTGTGTAAAGCCCCGTGCTAACACAGATACCCCTCACTGTGTAAAACCCCATACTGACACAGATACCCCTCACTGTGTAAAGCCCCGTGCTAACACAGATACCCCTCACTGTGTAAAACCCCATACTGACACAGATATCCCTCACTGTGTAAAACCCCGTGCTGACACAGATATCCCTCACTGTGTAAAACCCCGTGCTGACACAGATATCCCTCACTGTGTAAAACCCCGTGCTAACACAGATATCCCTCACTGTGTAAAACCCCGTGCTGACACAGATATCCCTCACTGTGTAAAACCCCGTGGTAACACAGATATCCCTCACTGTGTAAAACCCCATACTGACACAGATACCCCTCACTGTGTAAAACCCCATACTGACACAGATACCCCTCACTGTGTAAAACCCCATACTGACACAGATATCCCTCACTGTGTAAAACCCCATACTGACACAGATACCCCTCAATGTGTAAAACCCCATACTGACACAGATACCCCTCACTGTGTAAAACCCCATACTGACACAGATACCCCTCACTGTGTAAAACCCCATACTGACACAGATACCCCTCCCTGTGTAAAACCCCGTGCTAACACAGATACCCCTCACTGTGTAAAACCCCGTGCTAACACAGATACCCATCACTGTGTAAAACCCCGTGCTAACACAGATACCCCTCACTGCGTAAAACCCCATACTGACACAGATATCCCTCACTGTGTAAAACCCCTCACTGACACAGATACCCCTCACTGTGTAAAACCCCATACTGACACAGATATCCCTCACTGTGTAAAACCCCGTGCTAACACAGATATCCCTCACTGTGTAAAACCCCGTGCTAACACAGATACCCCTCACTGTGTAAAACCCCATACTGACACAGATACCCCTCCCTGTGTAAAGCCCCGTGCTAACACAGATACCCCTCACTGTGTAAAACCCCTCACTGACACAGATACCCTTCACTGCGTAAAACCCCTCACTGACACAGATACCCCTCACTGTGTAAAACCCCTCACTGACACAGATACCCCTCACTGTGTAAAACCCCTCACTGACACAGATATCCCTCACTGTGTAAAACCCCTCACTGACACAGATACCCATCACTGTGTAAAACCCCTCACTGACACAGATATCCCTCACTGTGTAAAACCCCGTGCTAACACAGATATCCCTCACTGTGTAAAACCCCGTGCTAACACAGATACCCCTCACTGTGTAAAACCCCATACTGACACAGATACCCCTCCCTGTGTAAAACCCCGTGCTAACACAGATACCCCTCACTGTGTAAAACCCCGTGCTAACACAGATACCCCTCACTGTGTAAAACCCCGTGCTAACACAGATATCCCTCACTGTGTAAAGCCCCGTGCTAACACAGATACCCCTCACTGTGTAAAACCCCGTGCTAACACAGATACCCCTCACTGTGTAAAACCCCGTGCTAACACAGATATCCCTCACTGTGTAAAACCCCATACTGACACAGATACCCCTCACTGCGTAAAACCCCTCACTGACACAGATACCCCTCACTGTGTAAAACCCCTCACTGACACAGATACCCCTCACTGTGTAAAACCCCTCACTGACACAGATATCCCTCACTGTGTAAAACCCCTCACTGACACAGATACCCCTCACTGTGTAAAACCCCATACTGACACAGATATCCCTCACTGTGTAAAACCCCTCACTGACACAGATACCCCTCACTGTGTAAAACCCCTCACTGACACAGATACCCCTCACTGTGTAAAACCCCTCACTGACACAGATACCCCTCACTGTGTAAAACCCCATACTGACACAGATATCCCTCACTGTGTAAAACCCCGTGCTAACACAGATATCCCTCACTGTGTAAAACCCCGTGCTAACACAGATACCCCTCACTGTGTAAAACCCCATACTGACACAGATATCCCTCACTGTGTAAAACCCCGTGCTAACACAGATATCCCTCACTGTGTAAAACCCCGTGCTAACACAGATACCCCTCACTGTGTAAAACCCCATGCTAACACAGATATCCCTCACTGTGTAAAACCCCGTGCTGACACAGATATCCCTCACTGTGTAAAACCCCGTGCTAACACAGATATCCCTCACTGTGTAAAACACCGTGCTAACACAGATACCCCTCACTGTGTAAAACCCCGTGCTAACACAGATATCCCTCACTGTGTAAAACCCCGTGCTAACACAGATACCCCTCACTGTGTAAAACCCCGTGCTGACACAGATACCCCTCACTGTGTAAAACCCCATACTGACACAGATATCCCTCACTGTGTAAAACCCCGTGCTAACACAGATATCCCTCACTGTGTAAAACCCCGTGCTAACACAGATACCCCTCACTGTGTAAAACCCCATACTGACACAGATATCCCTCACTGTGTAAAACCCCGTGCTAACACAGATACCCCTCACTGTGTAAAACCCCGTGCTAACACAGATACCCCTCACTGTGTAAAACCCCGTGCTAACACAGATATCCCTCACTGTGTAAAACCCCGTGCTAACACAGATACCCCTCACTGTGTAAAACCCCGTGCTGACACAGATATCCCTCACTGTGTAAAACCCCGTGCTAACACAGATACCCCTCACTGTGTAAAACCCCATGCTAACACAGATATCCCTCACTGTGTAAAACCCCGTGCTGACACAGATATCCCTCACTGTGTAAAACCCCGTGCTAACACAGATATCCCTCACTGTGTAAAACACCGTGCTAACACAGATACCCCTCACTGTGTAAAACCCCGTGCTAACACAGATATCCCTCACTGTGTAAAACCCCGTGCTAACACAGATACCCCTCACTGTGTAAAACCCCGTGCTAACACAGATATCCCTCACTGTGTAAAACCCCGTGCTAACACAGATATCCCTCACTGTGTAAAACCCCGTGCTGACACAGATATCCCTCACTGTGTAAAGCCCCGTGCTAACACAGATACCCCTCACTGTGTAAAACCCCGTGCTAACACAGATATCACTCACTATGTAAAACCCCATACTGACACAGATATCCCTCACTGTGTAAAACCCCGTGCTAACACAGATATCCCTCACTGTGTAAAACCCCGTGCTGACACAGATACCCCTCACTGTGTAAAACCCCGTGCTAACACAGATACCCCTCACTGTGTAAAACCCCGTGCTGACACAGATACCCCTCACTGTGTAAAACCCCATACTGACACAGATATCCCTCACTGTGTAAAACCCCGTGCTAACACAGATACCCCTCACTGTGTAAAACCCCGTACTAACACAGATATCCCTCACTGTGTAAAGCCCCGTGCTAACACAGATACCCCTCACTGTGTAAAACCCCATACTGACACAGATACCCCTCACTGTGTAAAGCCCCGTGCTAACACAGATACCCCTCACTGTGTAAAACCCCATACTGACACAGATATCCCTCACTGTGTAAAACCCCGTGCTGACACAGATATCCCTCACTGTGTAAAACCCCGTGCTGACACAGATATCCCTCACTGTGTAAAACCCCGTGCTAACACAGATATCCCTCACTGTGTAAAACCCCGTGCTGACACAGATATCCCTCACTGTGTAAAACCCCGTGGTAACACAGATATCCCTCACTGTGTAAAACCCCATACTGACACAGATACCCCTCACTGTGTAAAACCCCATACTGACACAGATACCCCTCACTGTGTAAAACCCCATACTGACACAGATATCCCTCACTGTGTAAAACCCCATACTGACACAGATACCCCTCAATGTGTAAAACCCCATACTGACACAGATATCCCTCACTGTGTAAAACCCCATACTGACACAGATACCCCTCACTGTGTAAAACCCCATACTGACACAGATACCCCTCACTGTGTAAAACCCCATACTGACACAGATACCCCTCACTGTGTAAAACCCCTCACTGACACAGATATCCCTCACTGTGTAAAACCCCATACTGACACAGATACCCCTCAATGTGTAAAACCCCATACTGACACAGATACCCCTCACTGTGTAAAACCCCATACTGACACAGATATCCCTCACTGTGTAAAACCCCGTGCTAACACAGATACCCCTCACTGTGTAAAACCCCGTGCTAACACAGATATCCCTCACTGTGTAAAACCCCATACTGACACAGATATCCCTCACTGTGTAAAACCCCGTGCTAACACAGATATCCCTCACTGTGTAAAACCCCGTGCTAACACAGATATCCCTCACTGTGTAAAACCCCGTACTGACACAGATATCCCTCACTGTGTAAAACCCCATACTGACACAGATATCCCTCACTGTGTAAAACCCCGTGCTAACACAGATACCCCTCACTGTGTAAAACCCCATACTGACACAGATATCCCTCACTGTGTAAAACCCCGTGCTAACACAGATACCCCTCACTGTGTAAAACCCCGTGCTAACACAGATACCCCTCACTGTGTAAAACCCCGTGCTAACACAGATATCCCTCACTGTGTAAAACCCCGTGCTAACACAGATATCCCTCACTGTGTAAAACCCCGTGCTAACACAGATATCCCTCACTGTGTAAAACCCCATACTGACACAGATATCCCTCACTGTGTAAAACCCCATACTGACACAGATATCCCTCACTGTGTAAAACCCCGTGCTAACACAGATACCCCTCACTGTGTAAAACCCCGTGCTAACACAGATATCCCTCACTGTGTAAAACCCCATACTGACACAGATATCCCTCACTGTGTAAAACCCCATACTGACACAGATACCCCTCAATGTGTAAAACCCCATACTGACACAGATATCCCTCACTGTGTAAAACCCCATACTGACACAGATACCCCTCACTGTGTAAAACCCCATACTGACACAGATACCCCTCACTGTGTAAAACCCCATACTGACACAGATACCCCTCACTGTGTAAAACCCCTCACTGACACAGATATCCCTCACTGTGTAAAACCCCATACTGACACAGATACCCCTCAATGTGTAAAACCCCATACTGACACAGATACCCCTCACTGTGTAAAACCCCATACTGACACAGATATCCCTCACTGTGTAAAACCCCGTGCTAACACAGATACCCCTCACTGTGTAAAACCCCGTGCTAACACAGATATCCCTCACTGTGTAAAACCCCATACTGACACAGATATCCCTCACTGTGTAAAACCCCGTGCTAACACAGATATCCCTCACTGTGTAAAACCCCGTGCTAACACAGATATCCCTCACTGTGTAAAACCCCGTACTGACACAGATATCCCTCACTGTGTAAAACCCCATACTGACACAGATATCCCTCACTGTGTAAAACCCCGTGCTAACACAGATACCCCTCACTGTGTAAAACCCCATACTGACACAGATATCCCTCACTGTGTAAAACCCCGTGCTAACACAGATACCCCTCACTGTGTAAAACCCCGTGCTAACACAGATACCCCTCACTGTGTAAAACCCCGTGCTAACACAGATATCCCTCACTGTGTAAAACCCCGTGCTAACACAGATATCCCTCACTGTGTAAAACCCCGTGCTAACACAGATATCCCTCACTGTGTAAAACCCCATACTGACACAGATATCCCTCACTGTGTAAAACCCCATACTGACACAGATATCCCTCACTGTGTAAAACCCCGTGCTAACACAGATACCCCTCACTGTGTAAAACCCCGTGCTAACACAGATATCCCTCACTGTGTAAAACCCCATACTGACACAGATATCCCTCACTGTGTAAAACCCCGTGCTAACACAGATACCCCTCACTGTGTAAAACCCCGTGCTAACACAGATATCCCTCACTGTGTAAAACCCCATACTGACACAGATATCCCTCACTGTGTAAAACCCCGTGCTAACACAGATATCCCTCACTGTGTAAAACCCCGTGCTAACACAGATATCCCTCACTGTGTAAAACCCCGTACTGACACAGATATCCCTCACTGTGTAAAACCCCATACTGACACAGATATCCCTCACTGTGTAAAACCCCGTGCTAACACAGATACCCCTCACTGTGTAAAACCCCATACTGACACAGATATCCCTCACTGTGTAAAACCCCGTGCTAACACAGATACCCCTCACTGTGTAAAACCCCGTGCTAACACAGATACCCCTCACTGTGTAAAACCCCGTGCTAACACAGATATCCCTCACTGTGTAAAACCCCGTGCTAACACAGATATCCCTCACTGTGTAAAACCCCGTGCTAACACAGATATCCCTCACTGTGTAAAACCCCATACTGACACAGATATCCCTCACTGTGTAAAACCCCATACTGACACAGATATCCCTCACTGTGTAAAACCCCGTGCTAACACAGATACCCCTCACTGTGTAAAACCCCGTGCTAACACAGATATCCCTCACTGTGTAAAACCCCATACTGACACAGATATCCCTCACTGTGTAAAACCCCGTGCTGACACAGATATCCCTCACTGTGTAAAACCCCGTGCTAACACAGATACCCCTCACTGTGTAAAACCCCGTGCTGACACAGATGTCCCTCACTGTGTAAAACCCCGTGGTAACACAGATATCCCTCACTGTGTAAAACCCCATACTGACACAAATATCCCTCACTGTGTAAAACCCCGTACTGACACAGATACCCCTCACTGTGTAAAACCCCGTGCTAACACAGATACCCCTCACTGTGTAAAACCCCGTGCTAACACAGATATCCCTCACTGTGTAAAACCCCGTGCTAACACAGATATCCCTCACTGTGTAAAACCCCGTGCTAACACAGATACCCCTCACTGTGTAAAACCCCGTGGTAACACAGATACCCCTCACTGTGTAAAACCCCGTGCTAACACAGATACCCCTCACTGTGTAAAACCCCATACTGACACAGATATCACTCACTGTGTAAAACCCCATACTGACACAGATATCCCTCACTGTGTAAAACCCCATACTGACACAGATACCCCTCACTGTGTAAAACCCCTCACTGACACAGATACCCCTCACTGTGTAAAACCCCGTGCTAACACAGATACCCCTCACTGTGTAAAACCCCTCACTGACACAGATACCCCTCACTGTGTAAAACCCCTCACTGACACAGATACCCCTCACTGTGTAAAACCCCGTGCTAACACAGATACCCCTCACTGTGTAAAACCCCTCACTGACACAAAAACCCCTCACTGTGTAAAACCCCGTGCTGACACAGATACCCCTCCCTGTGTAAAACCCCGTGCTAACACAGATACCCCTCACTGTGTAAAACCCCGTGCTAACACAGATACCCATCACTGTGTAAAACCCCGTGCTAACACAGATACCCCTCACTGCGTAAAACCCCATACTGACACAGATATCCCTCACTGTGTAAAACCCCTCACTGACACAGATACCCCTCACTGTGTAAAACCCCATACTGACACAGATATCCCTCACTGTGTAAAACCCCGTGCTAACACAGATATCCCTCACTGTGTAAAACCCCGTGCTAACACAGATACCCCTCACTGTGTAAAACCCCATACTGACACAGATACCCCTCCCTGTGTAAAGCCCCGTGCTAACACAGATACCCCTCACTGTGTAAAACCCCTCACTGACACAGATACCCTTCACTGCGTAAAACCCCTCACTGACACAGATACCCCTCACTGTGTAAAACCCCTCACTGACACAGATACCCCTCACTGTGTAAAACCCCTCACTGACACAGATATCCCTCACTGTGTAAAACCCCTCACTGACACAGATACCCCTCACTGTGTAAAACCCCTCACTGACACAGATATCCCTCACTGTGTAAAACCCCGTGCTAACACAGATATCCCTCACTGTGTAAAACCCCGTGCTAACACAGATACCCCTCACTGTGTAAAACCCCATACTGACACAGATACCCCTCCCTGTGTAAAACCCCGTGCTAACACAGATACCCCTCACTGTGTAAAACCCCGTGCTAACACAGATACCCCTCACTGTGTAAAACCCCGTGCTAACACAGATATCCCTCACTGTGTAAAGCCCCGTGCTAACACAGATACCCCTCACTGTGTAAAACCCCGTGCTAACACAGATACCCCTCACTGTGTAAAACCCCGTGCTAACACAGATATCCCTCACTGTGTAAAACCCCATACTGACACAGATACCCCTCACTGCGTAAAACCCCTCACTGACACAGATACCCCTCACTGTGTAAAACCCCTCACTGACACAGATACCCCTCACTGTGTAAAACCCCTCACTGACACAGATATCCCTCACTGTGTAAAACCCCTCACTGACACAGATACCCCTCACTGTGTAAAACCCCATACTGACACAGATATCCCTCACTGTGTAAAACCCCTCACTGACACAGATACCCCTCACTGTGTAAAACCCCTCACTGACACAGATACCCCTCACTGTGTAAAACCCCTCACTGACACAGATACCCCTCACTGTGTAAAACCCCATACTGACACAGATATCCCTCACTGTGTAAAACCCCGTGCTAACACAGATATCCCTCACTGTGTAAAACCCCGTGCTAACACAGATACCCCTCACTGTGTAAAACCCCATACTGACACAGATATCCCTCACTGTGTAAAACCCCGTGCTAACACAGATATCCCTCACTGTGTAAAACCCCGTGCTAACACAGATACCCCTCACTGTGTAAAACCCCATGCTAACACAGATATCCCTCACTGTGTAAAACCCCGTGCTGACACAGATATCCCTCACTGTGTAAAACCCCGTGCTAACACAGATATCCCTCACTGTGTAAAACACCGTGCTAACACAGATACCCCTCACTGTGTAAAACCCCGTGCTAACACAGATATCCCTCACTGTGTAAAACCCCGTGCTAACACAGATACCCCTCACTGTGTAAAACCCCGTGCTGACACAGATACCCCTCACTGTGTAAAACCCCATACTGACACAGATATCCCTCACTGTGTAAAACCCCGTGCTAACACAGATATCCCTCACTGTGTAAAACCCCGTGCTAACACAGATACCCCTCACTGTGTAAAACCCCATACTGACACAGATATCCCTCACTGTGTAAAACCCTGTGCTAACACAGATACCCCTCACTGTGTAAAACCCCGTGCTAACACAGATACCCCTCACTGTGTAAAACCCCGTGCTAACACAGATATCCCTCACTGTGTAAAACCCCGTGCTAACACAGATACCCCTCACTGTGTAAAACCCCGTGCTGACACAGATATCCCTCACTGTGTAAAACCCCGTGCTAACACAGATACCCCTCACTGTGTAAAACCCCATGCTAACACAGATATCCCTCACTGTGTAAAACCCCGTGCTGACACAGATATCCCTCACTGTGTAAAACCCCGTGCTAACACAGATATCCCTCACTGTGTAAAACACCGTGCTAACACAGATACCCCTCACTGTGTAAAACCCCGTGCTAACACAGATATCCCTCACTGTGTAAAACCCCGTGCTAACACAGATACCCCTCACTGTGTAAAACCCCGTGCTAACACAGATATCCCTCACTGTGTAAAACCCCGTGCTAACACAGATATCCCTCACTGTGTAAAACCCCGTGCTGACACAGATATCCCTCACTGTGTAAAGCCCCGTGCTAACACAGATACCCCTCACTGTGTAAAACCCCGTGCTAACACAGATATCACTCACTGTGTAAAACCCCATACTGACACAGATATCCCTCACTGTGTAAAACCCCGTGCTAACACAGATATCCCTCACTGTGTAAAACCCCGTGCTGACACAGATACCCCTCACTGTGTAAAACCCCGTGCTAACACAGATACCCCTCACTGTGTAAAACCCCGTGCTGACACAGATACCCCTCACTGTGTAAAACCCCATACTGACACAGATATCCCTCACTGTGTAAAACCCCATGCTAACACAGATACCCCTCACTGTGTAAAACCCCGTACTAACACAGATATCCCTCACTGTGTAAAGCCCCGTGCTAACACAGATACCCCTCACTGTGTAAAACCCCATACTGACACAGATACCCCTCACTGTGTAAAGCCCCGTGCTAACACAGATACCCCTCACTGTGTAAAACCCCATACTGACACAGATATCCCTCACTGTGTAAAACCCCGTGCTGACACAGATATCCCTCACTGTGTAAAACCCCGTGCTGACACAGATATCCCTCACTGTGTAAAACCCCGTGCTAACACAGATATCCCTCACTGTGTAAAACCCCGTGCTGACACAGATATCCCTCACTGTGTAAAACCCCGTGGTAACACAGATATCCCTCACTGTGTAAAACCCCATACTGACACAGATACCCCTCACTGTGTAAAACCCCATACTGACACAGATACCCCTCACTGTGTAAAACCCCATACTGACACAGATATCCCTCACTGTGTAAAACCCCATACTGACACAGATACCCCTCAATGTGTAAAACCCCATACTGACACAGATATCCCTCACTGTGTAAAACCCCATACTGACACAGATACCCCTCACTGTGTAAAACCCCATACTGACACAGATACCCCTCACTGTGTAAAACCCCATACTGACACAGATACCCCTCACTGTGTAAAACCCCTCACTGACACAGATATCCCTCACTGTGTAAAACCCCATACTGACACAGATACCCCTCAATGTGTAAAACCCCATACTGACACAGATACCCCTCACTGTGTAAAACCCCATACTGACACAGATATCCCTCACTGTGTAAAACCCCGTGCTAACACAGATACCCCTCACTGTGTAAAACCCCGTGCTAACACAGATATCCCTCACTGTGTAAAACCCCATACTGACACAGATATCCCTCACTGTGTAAAACCCCGTGCTAACACAGATATCCCTCACTGTGTAAAACCCCGTGCTAACACAGATATCCCTCACTGTGTAAAACCCCGTACTGACACAGATATCCCTCACTGTGTAAAACCCCATACTGACACAGATATCCCTCACTGTGTAAAACCCCGTGCTAACACAGATACCCCTCACTGTGTAAAACCCCATACTGACACAGATATCCCTCACTGTGTAAAACCCCGTGCTAACACAGATACCCCTCACTGTGTAAAACCCCGTGCTAACACAGATACCCCTCACTGTGTAAAACCCCGTGCTAACACAGATATCCCTCACTGTGTAAAACCCCGTGCTAACACAGATATCCCTCACTGTGTAAAACCCCGTGCTAACACAGATATCCCTCACTGTGTAAAACCCCATACTGACACAGATATCCCTCACTGTGTAAAACCCCATACTGACACAGATATCCCTCACTGTGTAAAACCCCGTGCTAACACAGATACCCCTCACTGTGTAAAACCCCGTGCTAACACAGATATCCCTCACTGTGTAAAACCCCATACTGACACAGATATCCCTCACTGTGTAAAACCCCGTGCTGACACAGATATCCCTCACTGTGTAAAACCCCGTGCTAACACAGATACCCCTCACTGTGTAAAACCCCGTGCTGACACAGATGTCCCTCACTGTGTAAAACCCCGTGGTAACACAGATATCCCTCACTGTGTAAAACCCCATACTGACACAAATATCCCTCACTGTGTAAAACCCCGTACTGACACAGATACCCCTCACTGTGTAAAACCCCGTGCTAACACAGATACCCCTCACTGTGTAAAACCCCGTGCTAACACAGATATCCCTCACTGTGTAAAACCCCGTGCTAACACAGATACCCCTCACTGTGTAAAACCCCGTGCTAACACAGATACCCCTCACTGTGTAAAACCCCGTGCTAACACAGATACCCCTCACTGTGTAAAACCCCATACTGACACAGATATCACTCACTGTGTAAAACCCCATACTGACACAGATATCCCTCACTGTGTAAAACCCCATACTGACACAGATACCCCTCACTGTGTAAAACCCCTCACTGACACAGATACCCCTCACTGTGTAAAACCCCGTGCTAACACAGATACCCCTCACTGTGTAAAACCCCTCACTGACACAGATACCCCTCACTGTGTAAAACCCCTCACTGACACAGATACCCCTCACTGTGTAAAACCCCGTGCTAACACAGATACCCCTCACTGTGTAAAACCCCTCACTGACACAAAAACCCCTCACTGTGTAAAACCCCGTGCTGACACAGATACCCCTCCCTGTGTAAAACCCCGTGCTAACACAGATACCCCTCACTGTGTAAAACCCCGTGCTAACACAGATACCCATCACTGTGTAAAACCCCGTGCTAACACAGATACCCCTCACTGCGTAAAACCCCATACTGACACAGATATCCCTCACTGTGTAAAACCCCTCACTGACACAGATACCCCTCACTGTGTAAAACCCCATACTGACACAGATATCCCTCACTGTGTAAAACCCCGTGCTAACACAGATATCCCTCACTGTGTAAAACCCCGTGCTAACACAGATACCCCTCACTGTGTAAAACCCCATACTGACACAGATACCCCTCCCTGTGTAAAGCCCCGTGCTAACACAGATACCCCTCACTGTGTAAAACCCCTCACTGACACAGATACCCTTCACTGCGTAAAACCCCTCACTGACACAGATACCCCTCACTGTGTAAAACCCCTCACTGACACAGATACCCCTCACTGTGTAAAACCCCTCACTGACACAGATATCCCTCACTGTGTAAAACCCCTCACTGACACAGATACCCCTCACTGTGTAAAACCCCTCACTGACACAGATATCCCTCACTGTGTAAAACCCCGTGCTAACACAGATATCCCTCACTGTGTAAAACCCCGTGCTAACACAGATACCCCTCACTGTGTAAAACCCCATACTGACACAGATACCCCTCCCTGTGTAAAACCCCGTGCTAACACAGATACCCCTCACTGTGTAAAACCCCGTGCTAACACAGATACCCCTCACTGTGTAAAACCCCGTGCTAACACAGATATCCCTCACTGTGTAAAGCCCCGTGCTAACACAGATACCCCTCACTGTGTAAAACCCCGTGCTAACACAGATACCCCTCACTGTGTAAAACCCCGTGCTAACACAGATATCCCTCACTGTGTAAAACCCCATACTGACACAGATACCCCTCACTGCGTAAAACCCCTCACTGACACAGATACCCCTCACTGTGTAAAACCCCTCACTGACACAGATACCCCTCACTGTGTAAAACCCCTCACTGACACAGATATCCCTCACTGTGTAAAACCCCTCACTGACACAGATACCCCTCACTGTGTAAAACCCCATACTGACACAGATATCCCTCACTGTGTAAAACCCCTCACTGACACAGATACCCCTCACTGTGTAAAACCCCTCACTGACACAGATACCCCTCACTGTGTAAAACCCCTCACTGACACAGATACCCCTCACTGTGTAAAACCCCATACTGACACAGATATCCCTCACTGTGTAAAACCCCGTGCTAACACAGATATCCCTCACTGTGTAAAACCCCGTGCTAACACAGATACCCCTCACTGTGTAAAACCCCATACTGACACAGATATCCCTCACTGTGTAAAACCCCGTGCTAACACAGATATCCCTCACTGTGTAAAACCCCGTGCTAACACAGATACCCCTCACTGTGTAAAACCCCATGCTAACACAGATATCCCTCACTGTGTAAAACCCCGTGCTGACACAGATATCCCTCACTGTGTAAAACCCCGTGCTAACACAGATATCCCTCACTGTGTAAAACACCGTGCTAACACAGATACCCCTCACTGTGTAAAACCCCGTGCTAACACAGATATCCCTCACTGTGTAAAACCCCGTGCTAACACAGATACCCCTCACTGTGTAAAACCCCGTGCTGACACAGATACCCCTCACTGTGTAAAACCCCATACTGACACAGATATCCCTCACTGTGTAAAACCCCGTGCTAACACAGATATCCCTCACTGTGTAAAACCCCGTGCTAACACAGATACCCCTCACTGTGTAAAACCCCATACTGACACAGATATCCCTCACTGTGTAAAACCCTGTGCTAACACAGATACCCCTCACTGTGTAAAACCCCGTGCTAACACAGATACCCCTCACTGTGTAAAACCCCGTGCTAACACAGATATCCCTCACTGTGTAAAACCCCGTGCTAACACAGATACCCCTCACTGTGTAAAACCCCGTGCTAACACAGATATCCCTCACTGTGTAAAACCCCATTCTGACACAGAAACCCCTCACTGTGTAAAACCCCTCACTGACACAGATATCCCTCACTGTGTAAAACCCCATACTGACACAGATATCCCTCACTGTGTAAAACCCCGTGCTAACACAGATACCCCTCACTGTGTAAAACCCCGTGCTAACACAGATATCCCTCACTGTGTAAAACCCCGTGCTGACACAGATACCCATCACTGTGTAAAACCCCGTGCTGACACAGATACCCCTCACTGTGTAAAACCCCGTGGTAACACAGATATCCCTCACTGTGTAAAACCCCGTGCTAACACAGATATCCCTCACTGTGTAAAACCCCGTTCTAACACAGATATCCCTCACTGTGTAAAACCCCGTGCTAACACAGATATCCCTCACTGTGTAAAACCCCATACTGACACAGATACACCTCACTGTGTAAAACCCCGTGCTAACACAGATACCCCTCACTGTGTAAAACCCCGTGCAGACACAGATACCCCTCACTGTGTAAAACCCCATACTGACACAGATATCCCTCACTGTGTAAAACCCCGTGCTAACACAGATACCCCTCACTGTGTAAAACCCCGTACTAACACAGATATCCCTCACTGTGTAAAACCCCGTGCTAACACAGATACCCCTCACTGTGTAAAACCTCGTGCTGACACAGATATCCCTCACTGTGTAAAGCCCCGTGCTGACACAGATATCCCTCACTGTGTAAAACCCCGTGGTAACACAGATATCCCTCACTGTGTAAAACCCCGTGCTAACACAGATATCCCTCACTGTGTAAAACCCCGTTCTAACACAGATATCCCTCACTGTGTAAAACCCCGTGCTAACACAGATATCCCTCACTGTGTAAAACCCCATACTGACACAGATACCCCTCACTGTGTAAAACCCCATACTGACACAGATACCCCTCACTGTGTAAAACCCCGTGCTAACACAGATATCCCTCACTGTGTAAAACCCCATACTGACACAGATATCCCTCACTGTGTAAAACCCCGTGCTAACACAGATACCCCTCACTGTGTAAAACCCCGTGCTAACACAGATATCCCTCACTGTGTAAAACCCCATACTGACACAGATATCCCTCACTGTGTAAAACCCTGTGCTAACACAGATATCCCTCACTGTGTAAAACCCCGTGCTAACACAGATACCCCTCACTGTGTAAAACCCCGTGCTAACACAGATATCCCTCACTGTGTAAAACCCCGTGCTAACACAGATATCCCTCACTGTGTAAAACCCCGTGCTAACACAGATATCCCTCACTGTGTAAAACCCCGTGCTGACACAGATATCCCTCACTGTGTAAAACCCCGTGCTGACACAGATACCCCTCACTGTGTAAAACCCCGTGCTGACACAGATACCCCTCACTGTGTAAAATCCCGTGCTAACACAGATATCCCTCACTGTGTAAAACCCCGTGCTGACACAGATACCCCTCACTGTGTAAAACCTCGTGCTGACACAGTTATCCCTCACTGTGTAAAACCCCGTGCTGACACAGATATGCCTCACTGTGTAAAACCCCGTGCTAACACAGATATCCCTCACTGTGTAAAACCCCGTGCTAACACAGATATCCCTCACTGTGTAAAACCCCGTACTGACACAGATATCCCTCACTGTGTAAAACCCCGTGCTAACACAGATACCCCTCACTGTGTAAAACCCCGTGCTAACACAGATACCCCTCACTGTGTAAAACCCCGTGCTAACACAGATATCCCTCACTGTGTAAAACCCCGTGCTAACACAGATATCCCTCACTGTGTAAAACCCCGTGCTAACACAGATACCCCTCACTGTGTAAAACCCCGTGCTAACACAGATATCCCTCACTGTGTAAAACCCCGTGCTAACACAGATATCCCTCACTGTGTAAAACCCCGTGCTAACACAGATATCCCTCACTGTGTAAAACCCCGTGCTAACACAGATATCCCTCACTGTGTAAAACCCCGTGCTAACACAGATATCCCTCACTGTGTAAAACCCCGTGCTGACACAGATATCCCTCACTGTGTAAAACCCCGTGCTGACACAGATACCCCTCACTGTGTAAAACCCCGTGCTAACACAGATATCCCTCACTGTGTAAAACCCCGTGCTAACACAGATATCCCTCACTGTGTAAAACCCCGTGCTGACACAGATATCCCTCACTGTGTAAAACCCCATACTGACACAGATATCCCTCACTGTGTAAAACCCCGTGCTGACACAGATATCCCTCACTGAGTAAAACCCCGTGCTAACACAGATACCCCTCACTGTGTAAAACCCCGTGCTAACACAGATACCCCTCACTGTGTAAAACCCCGTGCTGACACAGATATCCCTCACTGTGTATAACCCCATACTGACACAGATACCCCTCACTGTGTAAAACCCCGTGCTAACACAGATACCCCTCACTGTGTAAAACCCCATACTGACACAGATATCCCTCACTGTGTAAAACCCCGTGCTGACACAGATATCCCTCACTGTGTAAAACCCCATACTGACACAGATACCCCTCACTGTGTAAAACCCCGTGCTAACACAGATACCCCTCACTGTGTAAAACCCCATACTGACACAGATATCCCTCACTGTGTAAAACCCCGTACTGACACAGATACCCCTCACTGTGTAAAACCCCGTGCTAACACAGATATCCCTCACTGTGTAAAACCCCGTGCTAACACAGATATCCCTCACTGTGTAAAACCCCGTGCTAACACAGATATCCCTCACTGTGTAAAACCCCGTGCTAACACAGATATCCCTCACTGTGTAAAACCCCGTGCTAACACAGATGCCCCTCACTGTGTAAAACCCCGTGGTAACACAGATACCCCTCACTGTGTAAAACCCCGTGCGAACACAGATATCCCTCACTGTGTAAAACCCCGTGCTAACACAGATATCCCTCACTGTGTAAAACCCCATACTGACACAGATACCCCTCACTGTGTAAAACCCCGTGCTAACACAGATATCCCTCACTGTGTAAAACCCCGTGCTAACACAGATACCCCTCACTGTGTAAAACCCCGTGCTGACACAGATATCCCTCACTGTGTAAAACCCCGTGCTAACACAGATATCCCTCACTGTGTAAAACCCCGTGCTGACACAGATATCCCTCACTGTGTAAAACCCCGTGCTCATGGCGGATATCCCTCACTGTGTAATACCCCGTGCTCATGGCGGATATCCCTCACTGTGTAAAACCCCGTGCTCATGGCGGATATCCCTCACTGTGTATCGCCCCGTGCTCATGGCGGATATCCCTCACTGTGTAACACCCCGTGCTCATGGCGGATATCCCTCACTGTGTAACGCCCCGTGCTCATGGCGGATATCCCTCACTGTGTAACGCCCCGTGCTCATGGCGGATATCCCTCACTGTGTAACGCCCCGTGCTCATGGCGGATATCTCTCACTGTGTAACACCCCGTGCTCATGGCGGATATCCCTCACTGTGTAACACCCCGTGCTCATGGCGGATATCCCTCACTGTGTAACGCCCCGTGCTCATGGCGGATATCCCTCACTGTGTAACGACCCGTGCTCATGGCGGATATCCCTCACTGTGTATCGCCCCGTGCTCATGGCGGATATCCCTCACTGTGTATCGCACCGTGCTCATGGCGGATATCCCTCACTGTGTATCGCCCCGTGCTCATGGCGGATATCCCTCACTGTGTAACGCCCCGTGCTCATGGCGGATATCCCTCACTGTGTAACCCCCCGTGCTCATGGCGGATATCTCTCACTTTGTAACGCCCCGTGCTCATGGCGGATATCCCTCACTGTGTAACGCCCCGTGCTCATGGCGGATATCCCTCACTGTGTAACGCCCCGTGCTCATGGCGGATATCCCTCACTGTGTAACGCCCCGTGCTCATGGCGGATATCCCTCACTGTGTAACGCCCCGTGCTCATGGCGGATATCTCTCACTGTGTAACGCCCCGTGCTCATGGCGGATATCCCTTACTGTGTAACGCCCCGTGCTAACACAGATGCCCCTCACTGTGTAAAACCCCGTGGTAACACAGATACCCCTCACTGTGTAAAACCCCGTGCGAACACAGATATCCCTCACTGTGTAAAACCCCGTGCTAACACAGATATCCCTCACTGTGTAAAACCCCATACTGACACAGATACCCCTCACTGTGTAAAACCCCGTGCTAACACAGATATCCCTCACTGTGTAAAACCCCGTGCTAACACAGATACCCCTCACTGTGTAAAACCCCGTGCTGACACAGATATCCCTCACTGTGTAAAACCCCGTGCTAACACAGATATCCCTCACTGTGTAAAACCCCGTGCTGACACAGATATCCCTCACTGTGTAAAACCCCGTGCTCATGGCGGATATCCCTCACTGTGTAATACCCCGTGCTCATGGCGGATATCCCTCACTGTGTAAAACCCCGTGCTCATGGCGGATATCCCTCACTGTGTATCGCCCCGTGCTCATGGCGGATATCCCTCACTGTGTAACACCCCGTGCTCATGGCGGATATCCCTCACTGTGTAACGCCCCGTGCTCATGGCGGATATCCCTCACTGTGTAACGCCCCGTGCTCATGGCGGATATCCCTCACTGTGTAACGCCCCGTGCTCATGGCGGATATCTCTCACTGTGTAACACCCCGTGCTCATGGCGGATATCCCTCACTGTGTAACACCCCGTGCTCATGGCGGATATCCCTCACTGTGTAACGCCCCGTGCTCATGGCGGATATCCCTCACTGTGTAACGACCCGTGCTCATGGCGGATATCCCTCACTGTGTATCGCCCCGTGCTCATGGCGGATATCCCTCACTGTGTATCGCACCGTGCTCATGGCGGATATCCCTCACTGTGTATCGCCCCGTGCTCATGGCGGATATCCCTCACTGTGTAACGCCCCGTGCTCATGGCGGATATCCCTCACTGTGTAACCCCCCGTGCTCATGGCGGATATCTCTCACTTTGTAACGCCCCGTGCTCATGGCGGATATCCCTCACTGTGTAACGCCCCGTGCTCATGGCGGATATCCCTCACTGTGTAACGCCCCGTGCTCATGGCGGATATCCCTCACTGTGTAACGCCCCGTGCTCATGGCGGATATCCCTCACTGTGTAACGCCCCGTGCTCATGGCGGATATCTCTCACTGTGTAACGCCCCGTGCTCATGGCGGATATCCCTTACTGTGTAACGCCCCGTGCTCATGGCGGATATCCCTCACTGTGTATCGCCCCGTGCTCATGGCGGATATCTCTCACTGTGTAACGCCCCGTGCTCATGGCGGATATCCCTCACTGTGTAACGCCCCGTGCTCATGGCGGATATCCCTCACCGTGTATCGCCCCGTGCTCATGGCGGATATCCCTCACTGTGTATCGCCCCGTGCTCATGGCGGATATCCCTCACTGTGTATCGCCCCGTGCTCATGGCGGATATCCCTCACTGTGTATCGCCCCGTGCTCATGGCGGATATCCCTCACTGTGTAACGCCCCGTGCTCATGGCGGATATCCCTCACTGTGTAACCCCCCGTGCTCATGGCGGATATCTCTCACTGTGTAACGCCCCGTGCTCATGGCGGATATCCCTCACTGTGTAACGCCCCGTGCTCATGGCGGATATCCCTCACTGTGTAACGCCCCGTGCTCATGGCGGATATCCCTCACTGTGTAACGCCCCGTGCTCATGGCGGATATCTCTCACTGTGTAACGCCCCGTGCTCATGGCGGATATCCCTCACTGTGTAACGCCCCGTGCTCATGGCGGATATCCCTCACTGTGTAACGCCCCGTGCTCATGGCGGATATCCCTCACTGTGTAACGCCCCGTGCTCATGGCGGATATCCCTCACTGTGTAACGCCCCGTGCTCATGGCGGATATCCCTCACTGTGTAACGCCCCATGCTCATGGCGGATATCCCTCACTGTGTATCACCCCGTGCTCATGGCGGATATCCCTCACTGTGTAACGCCCCGTGCTCATGGCGGATATCCCTCACTGTGTAACGCCCCATGCTCATGGCGGATATCCCTCACTGTGTAACGCCCCGTGCTCATGGCGGATATCCCTCACTGTGTAACGCCCCGTGCTCATGGCGGATATCCCTCACCGTGTATCGCCCCGTGCTCATGGCGGATATCCCACCCTGTGTAACGCCCCGTGCTCATGGCGGATATCCCTCACTGTGTAACGCCCCGTGCTCATGGCGGATATCCCTCACTGTGTAACGCCCCGTGCTCATGGCGGATATCCCTCACTGTGTAACGCCCCGTGCTCATGGCGGATATCCCTCACTGTGTATCACCCCGTGCTCATGGCGGATATCCCTCACTGTGTATCACCCCGTGCTCATGGCGGATATCCCTCACTGTGTAACGCCCCGTGCTCATGGCGGATATCTCTCACTGTGTAACGCCCCGTGCTCATGGCGGATATCCCTCACCGTGTATCGCCCCGTGCTCATGGCGGATATCCCTCACTGTGTAAAACCCCGTGCTAACACAGATATCCCTCACTGTGTAAAACCCCGTGCTAACACAGATACCCCTCACTGTGTAAAACCCCGTGCTGACACAGATATCCCTCACTGTGTAAAACCCCGTGCTAACACAGATATCCCTCACTGTGTAAAACCCCGTGCTGACACAGATATCCCTCACTGTGTAAAACCCCGTGCTCATGGCGGATATCCCTCACTGTGTAATACCCCGTGCTCATGGCGGATATCCCTCACTGTGTAAAACCCCGTGCTCATGGCGGATATCCCTCACTGTGTATCGCCCCGTGCTCATGGCGGATATCCCTCACTGTGTAACACCCCGTGCTCATGGCGGATATCCCTCACTGTGTAACGCCCCGTGCTCATGGCGGATATCCCTCACTGTGTAACGCCCCGTGCTCATGGCGGATATCCCTCACTGTGTAACGCCCCGTGCTCATGGCGGATATCCCTCACTGTGTAAAGCCCCGTGCTCATGGCGGATATCCCTCACTGTGTAACGCCCCGTGCTCATGGCGGATATCCCTCACTGTGTAACGCCCCGTGCTCATGGCGGATATCTCTCACTGTGTAACGCCCCGTGCTCATGGCGGATATCCCTCACTGTGTAACACCCCGTGCTCATGGCGGATATCCCTCACTGTGTAACGCCCCGTGCTCATGGCGGATATCCCTCACTGTGTAACGACCCGTGCTCATGGCGGATATCCCTCACTGTGTATCGCCCCGTGCTCATGGCGGATATCCCTCACTGTGTATCGCACCGTGCTCATGGCGGATATCCCTCACTGTGTATCGCCCCGTGCTCATGGCGGATATCCCTCACTGTGTAACGCCCCGTGCTCATGGCGGATATCCCTCACTGTGTAACCCCCCGTGCTCATGGCGGATATCTCTCACTGTGTAACGCCCCGTGCTCATGGCGGATATCCCTCACTGTGTAACGCCCCGTGCTCATGGCGGATATCCCTCACTGTGTAACGCCCCGTGCTCATGGCGGATATCCCTCACTGTGTAACGCCCCGTGCTCATGGCGGATATCCCTCACTGTGTAACGCCCCGTGCTCATGGCGGATATCTCTCACTGTGTGACGCCCCGTGCTCATGGCGGATATCCCTTACTGTGTAACGCCCCGTGCTCATGGCGGATATCCCTCACTGTGTATCGCCCCGTGCTCATGGCGGATATCTCTCACTGTGTAACGCCCCGTGCTCATGGCGGATATCCCTCACTGTGTAACGCCCCGTGCTCATGGCGGATATCCCTCACCGTGTATCGCCCCGTGCTCATGGCGGATATCCCTCACTGTGTATCGCCCCGTGCTCATGGCGGATATCCCTCACTGTGTATCGCCCCGTGCTCATGGCGGATATCCCTCACTGTGTATCGCCCCGTGCTCATGGCGGATATCCCTCACTGTGTAACGCCCCGTGCTCATGGCGGATATCCCTCACTGTGTAACCCCCCGTGCTCATGGCGGATATCCCTCACCGTGTATCGCCCCGTGCTCATGGCGGATATCCCTCACCGTGTATCACCCCGTGCTCATGGCGGATATCTCTCACCGTGTATCGCCCCGTGCTCATGGCGGATATCCCTCACCGTGTAACACCCCGTGCTCATGGCGGATATCCCTCACCGTGTATCGCCCCGTGCTCATGGCGGATATCCCTGACCGTGTATCACCCCGTGCTCATGGCGGATATCCCTCACTGTGTAACGCCCCGTGCTCATGGCGGATATCCCTCACTGTGTATCGCCCCGTGCTCATGGCGGATATCCCTCACTGTGTAACGCCCCGTGCTCATGGCGGATATCCCTCACTGTGTATCGCCCCGTGCTCATGGCGGATATCTCTCACTGTGTAACGCCCCGTGCTCATGGCGGATATCCCTCACTGTGTAACGCCCCGTGCTCATGGCGGATATCCCTCACTGTGTAACGCCCCGTGCTCATGGCGGATATCTCTCACTGTGTAACACCCCGTGCTCATGGCGGATATCCCTCACTGTGTAACGCCCCGTGCTCATGGCGGATATCCCTCACAGTGTAACGCCCCGTGCTCATGGCGGATATCCCTCACCGTGTATCGCCCCGTGCTCATGGCGGATATCCCTCACCGTGTATCGCCCCGTGCTCATGGCGGATATCCCTCACTGTGTAAAACCCCGTGCTCATGGCGGATATCCCTCACTGTGTAACGCCCCGTGCTCATGGCGGATATCCCTCACCGTGTATCAACCCGTGCTCATGGCGGATATCTCTCACTGTGTAACGCCCCGTGGTCATGGCGGATATCCCTCACTGTGTAACGCCCCGTGCTCATGGCGGATATCCCTCACTGTGTAACACCCCGTGCTCATGGCGGATATCCCTCACTGTGTAACGCCCCGTGCTCATGGCGGATATCCCTCACTGTGTAACGCCCCGTGCTCATGGCGGATATCCCTCACTGTGTAACGCCCCGTGCTCATGGCGGATATCCCTCACCGTGTATCGCCCCGTGCTCATGGCGGATATCCCTCACTGTGTAACGCCCCGTGCTCATGGCGGATATCCCTCACTATGTATCGCCCCGTGCTCATGGCGGATATCCCTCACTGTGTAACACCCCGTGCTCATGGCGGATATCCCTCACTGTGTAACACCCCGTGCTCATGGCGGATATCCCTCACCGTGTATCGCCCCGTGCTCATGGCGGATATCCCTCACTGTGTAACGCCCCGTGCTCATGGCGGATATCCCTCACTGTGTAACGCCCCGTGCTCATGGCGGATATCCCTCACTGTGTAACACCCCGTGCTCATGGCGGATATCCCTCACCGTGTATCACCCCGTGCTCATGGCGGATATCTCTCACCGTGTATCGCCCCGTGCTCATGGCGGATATCCCTCACAGTGTAACGCCCCGTGCTCATGGCGGATATCCCTCACTGTGTAACGCCACGTGCCCATGGCGGATATCCCTCACTGTGTAACGCCCCGTGCTCATGGCGGATATCCCTCACTGTGTAACGCCCCGTGCTCATGGCGGATATCCCTCACTGTGTAACCCCCCGTGCTCATGGCGGATATCCCTCACTGTGTAACGCCCCGTGCTCATGGCGGATATCCCTCACTGTGTAACACCCCGTGCTCATGGCGGATATCCCTCACTGTGTAACGCCCCGTGCTCATGGCGGATATCCCTCACTGTGTAACGCCCCGTGCTCATGGCGGATATCTTTCACCGTGTATCGCACCGTGCTCATGGCGGATATCCCTCACCGTGTATCGCCCCGTGCTCATGGCGGATATCCCTCACCGTGTATCACCCCGTGCTCATGGCGGATATCTCTCACCGTGTATCGCCCCGTGCTCATGGCGGATATCCCTCACTGTGTAACACCCCGTGCTCATGGCGGATATCCCTCACCGTGTATCGCCCCGTGCTCATGGCGGATATCCCTCACCGTGTAACACCCCGTGCTCATGGCGGATATCCCTCACTGTGTAACACCCCGTGCTCATGGCGGATATCCCTCACTGTGTATCACCCCGTGCTCATGGCGGATATCCCTCACTGTGTATCGCTCCGTGCTCATGGCGGATATCCCTCACTGTGTAACACCCCGTGCTCATGGCGGATATCCCTCACTGTGTAAAACCCCGTGCTCATGGCGGATATCCCTCACTGTGTAACGCCCCGTGCTCATGGCGGATATCCCTCACTGTGTAACACCCCGTGCTCATGGCGGATATCCCTCACTGTGTAACACCCCGTGCTCATGGCGGATATCCCTCACCGTGTAACGCCCCGTGCTCATGGCGGATATCCCTCACCGTGTAACGCCCCGTGCTCATGGCGGATATCCCTCACTGTGTAACACCCCGTGCTCATGGCGGATATCCCTCACTGTGTAACACCCTGTGCTCATGGCGGATATCTCTCACTGTGTAACACCCCGTGCTCATGGCGGATATCCCTCACTGTGTAACACCCCGTGCTCATGGCGGATATCTCTCACTGTGTAACGCCCCGTGCTCATGGCGGATATCCCTCACCGTGTATCGCCCCGTGCTCATGGCTGATATCTCTCACTGTGTAACGCCCCGTGCTCATGGCGGATATCTCTCACCGTGTAACACCCCGTGCTCATGGCGGATATCCCTCACCGTGTATCACCCCGTGCTCATGGCGGATATCCCTCACCGTGTATCACCCCGTGCTCATGGCGGATATCCCTCACCGTGTAACACCCCGTGCTCATGGCGGATATCTCTCACTGTGTAACGCCCCGTGCTCATGGCGGATATCCCTCACCGTGTATCGCCCCGTGCTCATGGCGGATATCTCTCACCGTGTAACACCCCGTGCTCATGGCGGATATCCCTCACTGTGTAACACCCCGTGCTCATGGCGGATATCCCTCACTGTGTAACGCCCCGTGCTCATGGCGGATATCTCTCACCGTGTAACACCCCGTGCTCATGGCGGATATCTCTCACTGTGTAACGCCCCGTGCTCATGGCGGATATCTCTCACCGTGTAACACCCCGTGCTCATGGCGGATATCCCTCACCGTGTATCACCCCGTGCTCATGGCGGATATCCCTCACCGTGTAACGCCCCGTGCTCATGGCGGATATCTCTCACTGTGTAACGCCCCGTGCTCATGGCGGGTATCCCTCACCGTGTATCACCCCGTGCTCATGGCGGATATCTCTCACCGTGTAACGCCCCGTGCTCATGGCGGGTATCCCTCACCGTGTAACGCCCCGTGCTCATGGCGGATATCCCTCACTGTGTAACGCCCCGTGCTCATGGCGGATATCCCTCACTGTGTAACGCCCCGTGCTCATGGCGGATATCTCTCACTGTGTAACGCCCCGTGCTCATGGCGGGTAACCCTCACTGTGTAACGCCCCGTGCTCATGGCGGATATCCCTCACCGTGTATCACCCCGTGCTCATGGCGGATATCTCTCACTGTGTATCACCCCGTGCTCATGGCGGGTATCCCTCACTGTGTATCACCCCATGCTCATGGCGGATATCCCTCACCGTGTATCACCCCGTGCTCATGGCGGGTATCCCTCACTGTGTATCACCCCGTGCTCATGGCGGATATCCCTCACCGTGTATCACCCCGTGCTCATGGCGGATATCCCTCACTGTGTAACGCCCCGTGCTCATGGCGGATATCCCTCACTGTGTAACGCCCCGTGCTCATGGCGGATATCCCTCACCGTGTATCACCCCGTGCTCATGGCGGATATCCCTCACTGTGTAACGCCCCGTGCTCATGGCGGATATCCCTCACTGTGTAACGCCCCGTGCTCATGGCGGATATCCCTCACTGTGTAACGCCCCGTGCTCATGGCGGATATCTCTCACTGTGTAACGCCCCGTGCTCATGGCGGATATCTCTCACTGTGTAACGCCCCGTGCTCATGGCGGATATCTCTCACTGTGTATTGCCCCGTGCTCATGGCGGATATCTCTCACTGTGTATTGCCCCGTGCTCATGGCGGATATCTCTGTGGTGTAGATCTGGGACAAGCGAATGGAGAAGGAGGCTCGCCGCTTTCTCAATGGACCCCACATCTGTGGGCATGGCATTGACATCAGGGTAAGCAGCTGGGTCACTGAGGGGCAGAGTGGTCACTCCCTCTCTCCTCCTCCTGGTTTGGTAGCAATCTTCCTCTTACAGTAACTCCTGACACAGATCTGGTTCTCAGGAAGCTGCTGTATTACCCAGCTGATCCACCTGGTGGGGCATCACCCAGGGACAGTCTGCACCCTCCTCGTCACTGACAGGGTCTCTCCCCCTCCCCTCCCCCAGGCTCTCACAGGGGACACCCCCAGGGTCTGCCCCCCTCCCCCAGACTCACACAGGGGACACCTCCAGGGTCTGCCCCCCCTCCCCCAGACTCACACAGGGACACCCCCTGGGTCTGCCCCCCTCCCCCAGACTCACACAGGGGACACCCCCAGGGTCTGCCCCCCTCCCCCAGACTCACACAGGGGACACCTCCAGGGTCTGCCCCCCCTCCCCCAGACTCACACAGGGACACCCCCTGGGTCTGCCCCCCTCCCCCAGACTCACACAGGGACACCCCCAGGGTCTGCCCCCCTCCCCCAGACTCACACAGGGACATTCCCAGGGTCTCTCCCCCTCCCCTCCCCCAGACTCTCACAGGGGACACCCCCAGAGTCTGCCCCCCTCCCCCAGACTCACACAGGGGACACCTCCAGGGTCTGCCCCCCTCCCCCAGACTCACACAGGGACACTCCCAGGGTCTCTCCCCCTCCCCTCCCCCAGACTCTCACAGGGACACCCCCAGGGTCTCTCCCCCCACCCCTCCCAGACTCACACAGGGGACACCCCCAGGGTCTGCCCCCCTCCCCCAGACTCACACAGGGACACCCCCAGGGTCTCTCCCCCCACCCCTCCCAGACTCACACAGGGACACCCCCAGGGTCTCTCCCCCCACCCCTCCCAGACTCACACAGGGACACCCCCAGGGTCTCTCCCCCTCCCCCTCCCAGACTCACACAGGGACATCCCCAAAGTCTCTCCCCCCACCCCTCCCAGACTCACACAGGGACACTACCAGCGTCTCTCCCCCTCCCCCTCCCCCAGACTCTCTCAGGGACACCCCCAGGGTCTCTCCCCCTCCCCCTCCCCCAGACTCTCACAGGGACATCCCCATGGTCTGCCCCCCTCCCCCAGACTCACACAGGAACACCCCCAGGGTCTCTCCCCCTCCCCCTCCCTCAGACTCTCACAGGGACATCCCCATGGTCTGCCCCCCTCCCCCAGACTCACACAGGGACACCCCCAGGGTCTGCCCCCCTCCCCCAGACTCACACAGGGACACCCCCAGGGTCTCTCACCTCCCCTCCCCCAGACTCACACAGGGACACCCCCAGGGTCTCTCCCCCCACCCCTCCCAGACTCACACAGGGACACCCCCAGGGTCTCTCCCCCCACCCCTCCCAGACTCACACAGGGACACCCCCAGGGTCTCTCACCTCCCCTCCCCCAGACTCTCACAGGGACACCCCCAGGGTCTCTCCCCCCACCCCTCCCAGACTCACACAGGGACACCCCCAGGGTCTCTCCCCCCTCCCCTCCCAGACTCACACAGGGGACACCCCCAGGGTCTGCCCCCCTCCCCCAGACTCACACAGGGACACCCCCAGGGTCTGCCCCCCTCCCCCAGACTCACACAGGGACATCCCCAAAGTCTCTCCCCCCACCCCTCCCAGACTCACACAGGGACACCCCCAGGGTCTCTCCCCCTCCCCCTCCCAGACTCACACAGGGACATCCCCAAAGTCTCTCCCCCCACCCCTCCCAGACTCACACAGGGACATTACCAGCGTCTCTCCCCCTCCCCCTCCCTCAGACTCTCACAGGGACATCCCCATGGTCTGCCCCCCTTCCCCAGACACACGGGGACACCCCCAGGGTCTTTCACTTCCCCTCCCCCAGACTCTCACAGGGGAAACCCCCAGGGTCACCCCTCTCCCCCCCCCCCCCGGACTCACACGGGGATACCCACACAGTCTCTCCCCCTCCCCCTCCCAGACTCACACAGGGACACTACCAGCGTCTCTCCCCCTCCCCCTCCCCCAGACTCTCTCAGGGACACCCCCAGGGTCTCTCCCCCTCCCCCTCCCTCAGACTCTCACAGGGACATCCCCATGGTCTGCCCCCCTTCCCCAGACACACGGGGACACCCTCAGGGTCTCTCCCCCTCCCAGACTCACACCCCCATGGTCTGCCCCCCTCCCCCTCCCAGACTCACACAGGGACACCCCCAGGGTCTCTCCCCCTCCCCCTCCCAGACTCACACAGGGGTCACCCCCAGGGTCTCTCCCCCCCCCCGGACTCACACAGGGACACCCCCAGGGTCTCTCCCCCTCCCCCTCCCAGACTCACACAGGGACACCCCCAGGGTCTCTCCCCCTCCCCCTCCCAGACTCACACCGGTACACCCCCAGGGTCTCTCCCCCTCCCAGACTCACACCCCCATGGTCTCTCCCCCTCCCAGACTCACACCCCCATGGTCTCTCCCCCTCCCAGACTCACACCCCCAGGGTCTCTCCCCCTCCCAGACTCACACCCCCATGGTCTCTCCCCCTCCCCCTCCCAGACTCACACAGGGACACCCCCAGGGTCTCTCCCCCTCCCCCTCCCAGACTCACACAGGGACACCCCCAGGGTCTGCCCCCCTCCCCCTCCCAGACTCGCACAGGGGTCACCCCCAAGGTCTCTCCCCCTCCCCCTCCCAGACTCACACAGGGACACCCCCAGGGTCACCCCCCCCCTCCCCCTCCCCCTCCCAGACTCACACAGGGACACCCCCAGCGTCTCTCCCCCTCCCCGTCCCAGACTCACACTGGGATACCCCCAGGGTCTGCCCCCCTCCCCCTCCCAGACTCGCACAGGGGTCACCCCCAAGGTCTCTCCCCCTCCCAGACTCACACAGGGATACCCCCAGGGTCACCCCCCCTCCCCTTCCCAGACTCACACAGGGATACCCCCAGGGTCACCCCCCCTCCCCCTCCCAGACTCACACAGGGGTCACCCCCAGGGTCTCTCCCCCTCCCCCTCCCAGACTCACACAGGGACACCCCCAGGGTCTCTCCCCCTCCCCCTCCCGTACCCACACAGAGACACCCCCAGGGTCACCCCTCCCCCTCCAGTACTCACAGAGGGACACCCCCAGGGTCCCCCCCCCTCCCCCAGACTCACACAGTGATGCTCCCCCCTTCCCCTCCCAGACTCACACAAGGATACTCCCAAGGTCACCCCCCTCCCCCTCCCAGACTCACACAGGGGACACCCCCAGGGAGGGAGTTAGAGAGAAAAGGGAGGGAGAGGGAAAGGGAGGGGGAGGGAAAGGGAACGGGAGGGAATGGGAAGGGAGGGAACGGGAAGGGAGGGAACAGGAAGGGAAGGGAAGGGAGGGAGAGGGAAAGGGAGGGAGAGGGGAGGGAGGGAGGGAGAGGGAAGGGAGAGGGAAAGGGGGCAAGAGGGAAAGGGGGGAGGGAGGGTGAGGGAAAGGGGAGAGGGAGGGAGAGAGATAGGGAGGGAGTGGGAAAGGGAGGGAGAGGGAAAGGGAGGGGGTGAGAGGGAAAAAAGACGAGGGAAAGGGAGGGAGAGGAGAGGGAAAGGGAGGGAGGGAGAGGGAAAGGGAGGGAGGGGGAGAGGGAAAAAAGGTTAGGGAGAGGGGAGAGAGGAGGGAGGGAGAGGGAAAGGGAGGGAGAGGAGACGGAGCGGGAAAGGGAGGGAGGGGAGAGAGAAAGGGAGGGAGAGGGGAAGGGAGTGAGAGGGGAGGGTCAGGGGGAGGTGAGGGAAGGGGCCCTGGTTTGAGCAGGTCAGTGTGGGGCTGTTGCAGCTCCTAACGTTGTGAGCCTGCGGTGATTTGCAGGGGAACTGGATCCTGACCGGATCGTGGGTGGCCCACAACGCCCTGAAACTCTGGGATTTTCGGAGCCTACGGCTGGAGAAAACCATTCCGTTTCCTGTCAGCAAGGGGCAGAGTGAGTTTCTGTACACTGCCCGGTTCTGTAACAGTGAGGTGGTCCTCAGTGGGGGCAGTGGGACACACAGTGCACACGCCATCAACTACAAACATGAACAGGTAAGTCCTACACTGGGGGGGGGGACCTGGGAGGGGTGGGTGGTGTACAAGGGGCTGAGGGACAAGGATTAGTCCTGTCAGGAGCAGCTCAGGGACTCTGGATCGATAACTTGATAGAATTCCGAAGGTTGAGGGGGAACCTATTGGAAACTTCGAGAATCCTGAGTGTTCTGGATAGAGAGAGCATGGAGAAGATATTCCCACCAGTTGGAGAGACTAGGACCTGAGGGGGAAGGGACCAACCCTTCCGAACGGAGCTGAGCAGGAATTTCTTCAGCCGGAGGGTGGGGAGTCAGTGGGACTCAGTGCTGCAGAGGCCTGGGGAGGCCAGATCATTGGGTGGATTTAAGGCAGACATAGACAGGTTCCTTATGGTTACAGGGAGAAGGCAGGAGAATGGGGTCGAGAAACACATCCGCAACATCTGTATGGTGGAGCCTCTGAACGGCTTCGATATCCGTATGGTAGAAGGAGACAGAATGGAAGGAGGGATAGTTCCCCCTGAGCCATGAACAGGAACTGTGCTGATGGCTGTTGTGTTTTGTCTGCACAGGATCTCGGTGAGATAGCACTGGGCAGAAACACTGTCCAGACTGTGGATAGTGTGCTCGATGGGCAGCTGATCGCTGCGGCTGGAGTCAATGGGAACCTCCACCTTGCTACTCTCTATTAGTCTGGTGAAGAGCAACAACCATTCCCCTGGTGAAATCTACCCTGCTGAGCAGGTGCCCACTGGACAGATCATTGCCAGGAGATGACCAGCCTTGCCCATCTGCCAGTCTGCAGGACACCGTGCTGATCCTGCAGTGCTTGGAAGGGCACTGTATGATTCACCATCAGAAACCAGGACGTAATTCAGCTTCAGGGAATTCCCCCCAGCCCCTCAGAGAAACCACACTGAGACCTCGACACATTCACCAGATGGTATTGTTGGAGCTGACCACTAACATATTCGTTCATTGTGTAAAACCTCCAGACTTACTGAAAAGTCTTACTGAGAGCTGCCGTGGTCAGTGCTGTTTCCAGGGAATAAAGGAGCATCCAGAAGATCAGGAAAACCTTTCAAGACCTTTGGTGTTGGCGCTAAACAAATTCACCTGAAATTGACGGCATTCCCCCAACCCTGGGTGTCCAACATGGCCAACTCCCCCAGGCCAATAAACATGACTGCCCAGTGGGCATCCAACATGGCTACCCAACCCTGGGTGTCCAACATGGCCAACTCCCCCAGGCCAATAAACATGACTGCCCAGTGGGCATCCAACATGGCTACCCAACCCTGGGTGTCCA
Source organism: Chiloscyllium punctatum (assembly GCF_047496795.1). NCBI lineage: Eukaryota > Metazoa > Chordata > Chondrichthyes > Orectolobiformes > Hemiscylliidae > Chiloscyllium > Chiloscyllium punctatum. Next base: position 17,560,039 of record NC_092768.1, read on the forward strand.
ACATGGCCAACTCCCCCAGGCCAATAAACATGACTGCCCAGTGGGCATCCAACATGGCTACCCAACCCTGGGTGTCCAACATGGCCAACTCCCCCAGGCCAATAAACATGACTGCCCAGTGGGCATCCAACATGGCTACCCAACCCTGGGTGTCCAACATGGCCAACTCCCCCAGGCCAATAAACATGACTGCCCAGTGGGCATCCAACATGGCTACCCAACCCTGGGTGTCCAACATGGCCAACTCCCCCAGGCCAATAAACATGACTGCCCAGAGGCCATCCAACATGGCTGCTGCCCTCTGCCAGCCACCCTCTGGGACAGCCAAAACATGCCCTTGTATGTCTCTTGATTAAAAAATATTTTTGTCGTATCCGATCTCGGATTGACACTTACATTGCTAATTGTGCAGTTTGTGTGGTTCCTTTTTGACATTAGAAATTGGGTAATGCTTTCCACTTGTATCCCTCTCCACGAGACATTAGCAGGAGCTCTGCCTCACTGATTCTCATCCTGATAGTTTCCCTGAGCTATCACACTCTCCAGTCACCAGGAAGCACTGACCACCCAGAACCATTCCATCTTCCAAAGGCTCCAATGGATTTGGAGCAAAGTTTCTGGAATGGGGAACCATTGCTTTTGGTTGGAATGGAGGGAGAGGCAAGCTGGATACCAATACAATCCCTCCATCCCTTGGTTTAGGATTAAAACTCTGCAGCTTATGTTGCCAATAAAATAGTTGTTTGGTTACTCATTTTGGGTAGTACT
>NC_092768.1:17565806-17591616 GCF_047496795.1 Chiloscyllium punctatum
TTAGGGGAGAAAGCAGGAGCAGGGGTCTGAGTGGGATGGTCAGCCATGATTGTATTGAATGGTAGGGCAGAATGGCCTCCTCCTGTCTCTTTGTTTCCAGGATTCTGAGTAATCCAAGATGGAGGACGGGAATAATTTCTGGCTGTAAGATCTGCTCCTTTTTTGAGGTATTTTAGGTGTTGGAGGTGATTTCCTCGAATTCCAGGAGCAGCAATTCCTTGTTTTGGAAACTGGAGAAAAAAGTTAAAACAACAGCCTGTTAAAAGGGAGAAGAGCAGACAAAGGGAGCACACGGTGAGGACAGTGCAGGAGAGAGAGAGAGAGAGAGAGAAGGGAGTACATGGTGAGGACAGTGCAGGAGAGAGAGAGAGAGAGAGAGAGAGAGAAGGGAGCACATGGTGAAGACAGTGCAGGAGAGAGAGAGAGAGAGAGAGAGAGAGAAGGGAGCACATGGTGAAGACAGTGCAGGAGAGAGAGAGAGAGAGAGAGAAGGGAGTACATGGTGAGGACAGTGCAGGAGAGAGAGAGAGAGAGAGAAACCCACATTGCTGACTGACAGAGTTAGCAGTTACTGCCTTTGCTGTAGAATTCATGTATCGCTGAACATCGGAGTGTATCTGGGAAAATTAACAAACTGAAATTCACATCTAATCTTGGAGGAACCTGTTGGGAAGGGTCACAGCACAGAAACAGATAAGTAGATGTTTTAAGCGTGGCCTTAAAATAAGTCTGCAGTAGTGAGTAGAGAGGGTTCTTTTTTGATCGTATGTTTTATTGAGCTATGTCTCTTAATTAAACTTAAAATATAAGCTATAAGTATGACTTTAACTTGGAGCAGTGTTTTGTAGAGGAATAAGTCAGTGCTATTTTCTGGGTCTGTAGATTGAATGGCCTTCAGTAGAGTGATATAGTCTTCTTGTCAGATGTAGGAATTTAGGGAGAGTTTATGGGTTACTGAGGATTATATCTGCAATAAATGCCATTGGTTGTGAATCCTATCAGATCGAATGGATTGGTTGGAAAGGGTGTTAGAGGTAATGGGGATGTGGTGGATGGCAGTTATAGGGAGGGGGGAAAGTCTCAGATACAGTCATATAGATGGGTTAACTCCAGGAAGGGTAAGAGAGGTAGGCACCTAGTGCAGGAGTCTTTTGTGGATATACCCATTTCAAACAGGTACGCTGTTTTGGAAAATGTAGGGGGTGATGGATTCTTAGGGGAACGTAGCACGAACAGCCAAGTTTCTGGTATTGAGACTGGCTCTAATGCAACGAGGGATACGTCGGCTTCCAAGAGATCAATTGTGTTAGCGGATTCTGTAGTCCGAGGTACAGACAGACGTTTCTGTGGCCAGCAGAGAAAAAGCAGAATGGTGTGTTGTTTCCCTGGTGCCAGGATCAAGGATGTCTCAGAGAGGGTGCAGAATGTTCTCACGGGGGAGAGGGGCCAGCAGGAGGTCATTGTCCACATTGGAACCAAAGACATAGGAAGGGAAAAGGTTGAGACTCTGAAGGGAGATTATAGAGAGTTAGGTAGAAATATAAAAAGGAGATCCTCGAGAGTAGTAATATCTGGATTACTCCCAGCGCTATGAGCTAGTGAGGGCAGGAATAGGAGGATAGAGCAGATGAATGCATGGCTGAGGAGCTGGTGTATGGGAGAAGGATTCACATTTTTGGATCATTGGAATCTCTTTTGGGGTAGAAGTGACCTGTACAAGAAGGACGGATTGCACCAAAATTGCAAGGGGACTAATATACTGGCAGGGAAATTTGCTAGAACTGCTCGGGAGGATTTAAACCAGTAAGATGGGGTGGGGGGGGGATCCCAGGGTGAGAGTGAGGTAAGAGATCAATCTGAGACGGGTACAGTTGAGAACAGAAGTGAATCAAACAGTCACGGAACGCAGGGACAAGGTAGGACTAATAAATTAAACTGCATTTATTTCAATGCAAGGGGCCTAACAGGGAAGGCAGATGAACTCAGAGCATGGTTAGGAACATGGGACTGGGATATCATAGCAATTACAGAAACATGGCTTAGGGATGGGCAGGACTGGCAGCTTAATGTTCCAGGATACAAATGCTTCAGGAAGGATAGAAAGGGAGGTAAGAGAAGAGGGGGAGTGGCATTTTTGATAAGGGATAGCATTACAGCTGTGCTGAGGGAGGATATTCCTGGAAATACATCCAGGGAAGTTATTTGGGTGGAACTGAGAAATAAGAAAGGGATGATCACCTCATTGGAATTGTTGTATAGACCCCCTAATAGTCAGAGGGAAATTGAGAAACAAACTTGTAAGGAGATCTCAGCTATCTGTAAGAGTAATAGGGTAGATATGGTAGGGGATTTTAACTTTCCAAACATCGACTGGGACTGCCCTAGTGTTAAAGGTTTAGATGGAGAGGAATTTCTTAAGAGCGTACAAGACAATTTTCTGATTGAGTATATGGATGTACCTACTAGAGAAGGTGCAAAATCGACCTACTCTTGGGAAATAAGACAGGGCAGGTGACTGTGGTGTCAATGGGGGAGCACTTTGGGGCCAGCAACCGTAATTCTATTCGTTTTAAAATAGTGATGGAAAAGGATAGCCCAGATCTAAAAGCAGAGAGATTGGGGATATTGAAGTGACTGCTGGACATGCTCACGGAGAGCAGTGAGTTGAGGGGTGTGTAGGTTAGGTTACTTTATTTTACATTCGGATTAAATCTCGGCACAACATCGTGGGCCAAAGGGCCTGTTCTGTGCTGTACTTGTCTATGTTCTATGTTCTAAAAGTTGATGTTCTAAATTGGAGAAAGGCCAATTTTGACAGTATTAGGCAAGAACTTTCGAAAGCTGATTGGAGGCAGATGTTTGCAGGTAAAGGGACGGCTGGAAAATAGGAAGCCTTCAGAAATGAAATAACAAGAATCCAGAGAAAGTATATTCCTGTTAGGGTGAAAGGGAAGACTGGTAGGTATAGGGAATGCTGGATGACTAAAGAAACTGAGGGTTTGGTTAAGAAAAAGAAGGAAGCATATGTCAGGTATAGACAGGATAGATCGAGTGAATCCTTAGAAGAGTATAAAGGAAGTAGGAGTATACTTAAGAGGGAAATCAGGGGGGCAAAAAGGGGACGTGAGATAGCTTTGGCAAATAGAATTAAGGAGAATCCAAAGGGTTTTTACAAATATATGAAGGACAAAAGGATAACTAGGGAGAGAATAGGGCCTGCTGAAAATGTGTTGCTGGAAAAGCGCAGCAGGTCAGGCAGCATCCAAGGAGCAGGAGAATCGACGTTTCGGGCATGAACCCTTCTTCAGGAATCAGGAATCAGGAATCAGGCTGATGCCCGAAACGTCTATTCTCCTGTTCCTTGGATGCTGCCTGACCTGCTGCGCTTTTCCGGCAACACATTTTCAGCTCTGATCTCCAGCATCTGCAGTCCTCACTTTCTCCTCAGAGAATAGGGACCCTCAAAGATCAGCAAGGCAGCCTTTGTGGGAGCCGCAGGAGATGGGGGAGATACTAAATGAGTATTTTGCATCAGTATTTACTGTGGAAAAGGATATGGAAGATATAGACTGTAGGGAAATAGATGGTGACATCTTGCAAAATGTTCAGATTACAGAGGAGGAAGTGCTGGATGTCTTGAAACAGTTAAAGGTGGATAAATCCCCAGGACCTGATCAGGTGTAGCCTAGAACTCTGTGGGAAGCTAGAAAAGTGATTGCTGGGCCTCTTGCTGAGATATTTGTATCATCGATAGTCACAGGTGAGGTGCTGGAAGACTGGAGGTTGGCTAACGTGGTGCCACTGTTTAAGAAGGGTGGGAAAGACAAGCCAGGGAACTATAGACCAGTGAGCCTGACCTCAGTGGTGGGCAAGCTGTTGGAGAGAATCGTGAGGGACAGGATGTACATGTATTTAGAAAGGCAAGGACTGATTCGGGATAGGGTTTTCTAACAACAACTGACCTTCAAATGTACTGAACAGACTGTAAAGTGCTTTGGGACATCCAGCGGTTCGGAAAGATGCCATCTAAGTACAATATTTTTTTCTCTGCTGTTCTTTACTTCAATGTCTGCACACCCGAACCACTTGTAAACTTTTACCATGGAAAACTATCCATTATCTAGACTTCAGCATCCTCTTTTCAGGCCCACGATGAACAATATGCTGCAGCTTGTTAACCTCCTCAAGTACTCCTTTACTTTCAGTGTCCTTTTCATCTCCCTCACTTTTCTGCCTTGGAAATTTCAAATTTTATGTTTCTAAATTTCAGAGACTGACCAAGCGATCGATGACCAGGGCCTCCAAGCCCTCCGTTTTTTCCTCTCCAGACGTCCCCAACAGTACCCTTCCACCAACACTCTCATTCGTTTGGCCGAACTGGTCCTCACCCTTAACAATTTCTCCTTTGAATCCTCCCACTTCCTCCAGACCAAAGGGGTAGCCATGGGCACACGTATGGGCCCCAGCTATGCCTGTCTCTTTGTTGGCTACGTAGAACAGTTGATCTTCCGGAATTACACCGGCACCATTCCCCACCTCTTCCTCCGCTACATTGATGACTGCATTGGCGCCACCTCGTGCTCCCGTGAGGAGGTTGAGCAATTCATCAACTTCACCAACACATTCCACCCTGACCTTAAATTTACCTGGACCATCTCTGACACCTCCCTCCCCGTCCTGGACCTCTCCATCTCCATTAATGACGACCGACTTGACACTGACATTTTTTACAACCCACCGACTCCCATAGCTACCTGGATTACACCTCTTCCCATCCCACCTCTTGCAAAAATGCCATCCCGTATTCCCAATTCCTCCGCCTCCGCCGTATCTGCTCCCAGGAGGACCAGTTCCACCATAGGACACACCAGATGGCCTCCTTCTTTAGAGACCGCAATTTCCCTTCCCACGTGGTTAAAGATGCCCTCCAACGCATCTCGTCCACATCCCGCACCTCTGCCCTCAGACCCCACCTCTCCAACCGTAACAAGGACAGAACGCCCCTGGTGCTCACCTTCCACCCTACCAACCTTCGCATAAACCAAATCATCCGCCGACATTTCCGCCACCTCCAAACGGACCCCACCACCATGGATATATTTCCCTCCCCACCCCTTTCCGCCTTCCGCAAAGACCGTTCCCTCTTTGACTACCTGGTCAGGTCCACGCCCCCAAACAACCCACCCTCCCATTCTGGCACTTTCCCCTGCCACCGCAGGAACTGTAAAACCTGTGCCCACACCTCCTCCCTCACCTCTATCCAAGGCCCTAAAGGAGCCTTCCACATCCATCAAAGTTTTACTTGCACATCCACTAATATCATTTATTGTATCCGTTGCTCCCGATGTGGTCTCCTCTACATTGGGGAGACTGGGTGCCTCCTAGCAGAGCGCTTTAGGGAACATCTCCGAGACACCCGCACCAATCAACCAAACCGCCCCGTGGCCCAACATTTCAACTCCCCCTCCCACTCTGCCGAGGACATGGAGGTCCTGGGCCTCCTTCACCGCCGCTCCCTCACCACCAGACGCCTGGAGGAAGAACGCCTCATCTTCCGCCTCGGAACACTTCAACCCCAGGGCTTCAATGTGGACTTCAACTGTTTCCTCATTTCCCCTTCCCCCACCTCACCCTAGTCCCAAACTTCCAGCTCAGCACAGTCCCCATGACTTGTCTGGACTTGTCCGACCTGCCTATCTTCTTTTCCACCTATCCACTCCACCCTCTCCTCCTTGACCTATCACCTTCATCCCCTCCCCCACCCACCCATTGTACTCTATGCTACTCTCTCCCCACCCCCACCCTCCTCTAGCTTATCTCTCCACCCTTCAGGCTCACTGCCTTTATTCCTGATGAAGGGCTTTTGCCCGAAACGTCAATTTCGAAGCTCCTTGGATGCTGCCTGAACTGCTGTGCTCTTCCAGCACCACTAATCCAGTATTTGGTTTTCAGCATCTGCAGTCATTGTTTTTACCTTGTTGATTTTAACCCTACTGCGAATCCTCTTGCAAGGATGCCTGCCTTGAAGAAGTTTTCCTCCTCTCTCTACAAGAATCACAGGGAGTCCCTCTCCCCTTGATTAGGGATAGTCAACATGGCTTTTGTGCGTGGGAAATCATGTCTGACAAACTTGATTGAGTTTTTTGAAGAAGTAACAAAGAGGATTGATGAGGACAGAGCAGTAGATGTGATCTATATGGACTTCAGTAAGGCGTTCGACAAGGTTCCCCATGGGAGACTGATTAGCAAGGTTAGATCTCATGGAATACAGGGAGAACTAGCCATTTGGATACAGAACTGGCTCAAAGATAGAAGACAGAGGGTGGTGGTGGAGGGTTGTTTTTCAGACTGGAGGCCTGTGACCAGTGGAGTGCCACAAGGATCGGTGCTGGGACCTCTACTTTTTGTCATTTACATAAATGATTTGGATGCGAGCATAAGAGGTACAGTTAGTAAGTTTGCAGATGACACCAAAATTGGAGGTGTAGTGGACAGCGAAGAGGGTTACCTCAGATTACAACAGGATCTGGACCAGATGGGCCAATGGGCTGAGAAGTAGCAGATGGAGTTTAATTCAGATAAATGTGAGGTGCTGCATTTTGGGAAAGGCAAATCTTAGCAAGATTTATACACTTAATGGTAAGGTCCTAGGGAGTGTTGCTGAACAAAGAGACCTTGGAGTGCAGGTTCATAGCTCCTTGAAAGTGGAGTCACAGGTAGATAGGATAGTGAAGGCGGCGTTTGGTATACTTTCCTTTATTGGACAGAGTATTGAGTACAGGAGTTGGGATGTTAGTTGCGGCTGTACAGGACATTGGTTAGGCCACTGTTGGGATATATCGGAAAGATGTTGTGAAACTTGAAAGGGTTCAGAAAAGATTTACAAGGATGTTGCCAGGGTTGGAGGATCTGAGCTACAGGGAGAGGCTGAACAGGCTGGGGCTGTTTTCCCTGGAGTGTCGGAGGCTGAGGGGTGACCTTATAGAGGTTTATAAAATCATGAGGGGCATGGATAGGATAAATAGGCAAAGTCTTTTCCCTGGGGTCGTGGAGTCCAGAACTAGAGGGGCATAGGTTTAGGGTGAGAGGGGAAAGATATAAAAGAGACCTGAGGGGCAACTTTTTCACACAGAGGGTGGTACGTGTATGGAATGAGCTGCCAGAGGATGTGGTGGAGGCTGGTACAATGACAACATTTAAGAGGCATCTGGATGGGTATATGAATAGGAAGGGTTTGGAGGGATATGGTCCGGGTGCTGGCAGGTGGGACTAGATTGGGTTGGGATATCTGGTCGGCATGGACGGGTTGGGCCGAAGGGTCTGTTTCCATGCTGTACATCTCTATGAGTCTGTGACTCTGAGTGAGGGAAAGAGCTGTCTCTGCAGAGACCAGAGCCCTCAGATGGGAAGGTGAGCAGCCACAGGGATTCAAGCTGACTCAGTGTGGGGTGAATGTATTTAGACTGAGCTGGACGGGATAAGGGAATCCTGAACAAACTCGTGGATAGTCAGAAGGGTAAAGGGATCTTTGAGGTGGGATGCTTTGTTGCATGAGTTGAAGCCTGGAATCCCAGAGCCGGAAGGATGCTTAAAAAAATCCAGTGAGGGGAACTTGCAGAGGGTGGTGTTCCCGTGTATCTGCTGCCCCTGTTAGAGATTTTGACGTCTGAGTGCGGAGGTGATCAGGACAAGGAGGAGGATTTCAGAGTGAAGACAGTAACACTGGGATTGCAGGTTTACGGGTACAAGCCAACTGAACTGAACAGGGACACAGACACATCAGGGGATGGTAATGAAACCTTGGCTCAATCGCAGCCCGCTCTGTTGGTTCCCATGGTTTCCGATTGACCTGGAGACCACCCAATGCAGAGTGTTCCAGCCTGGACTGTTAACATTCCCGCCCCTCGGATATTGTCTGAGATGCTGTGCTTTCCCAGCTCCACATCTACTGTCCCTGGCTTCCAGCATCTGCAGTCTCTGGCCCATGGAACCTGATCCTTATAAGAGACCTGTTGATCTAATTGTAATCAACTCTGTGATCCCACCTACCCCAATAACCTCTGGTCACCCTTTGGTAGGAAGGATGTTATTAAACTGGAAAGAGTGCAGAAGGAATTGGCAGTGATGTTGCCGGGACTCAATCGTCTGAGTTTTCGGGAGAGGTTGGACACGCTCGGACATCTTCTCTCTAGAATGTGGGTAACTGAGGGGGGAACCTTATAGAGGTATGTAAGATCATGAGAGGCATGGATCCACTCAGTCTTTTTCCCCAGGGTTGGGGAATCGAGGACAGGAGTGAATCAGGTTAAGGTTAGAGGGGAAAGAATAAAAAGGATCCTGAGGGAGCAATGTTTTTACCCAGAAGGTGGTACACAGATGGAATGAGCTGCCAGTGGAAGGGGTTGAGGCAGGTACATTAACAACATTTAAAAGGCATTTGGGCAAATACACTGATAGGGAAGGATTAGAAGGATACGGGCCACGTGCAGGGAATGGGGTTACCGTGGATGGACATTGTAGACTTGCCTCGGTGCTGGAAAAACTCAATGAGTTTAACCTTTTGCCAGCACCTTCCCATTTACCGAGAATCTAACCAGTTCAGCTTCAACAACGTGCTTTACTCATGCATAGTGTGGGTGTGGGGGGGGGAGGCGGGGGGGTGGGGAGTGGGTGTAGGGGGTGGGTGTATGGGAGTCACGTGTAGGTCAGACCAGTTAAGGACAGGAGGTTCCTTCCCTCAAAGGCATGAGGGAACCAGATAGGATTTTCCAACATTTGATGTTAGATTTGTGCTCATCGTTAGATTCTTGATTGCAGGTTTTTATTTGAACACAGATTCCACCATCTGCTGTAGCAGGAGTTGAACCCAGGTCCCAAGAACAGTAGCTGTGTCTCTGGATGAGCTGGTCTTCTGATCATGCCACTAGATCATCACCTCCCTCCTTCCAACAGCTCGTCTGTGTCAAATCAGACCAGGGTAAAGGGTTCTTTATTACATCGCTCCCCCCCTGAAATGGGGGAGAGCTGGGGTCTAAAGGAAACATCCCCTCTGCCTTGTTTCCGTTCAGAAATAGTGTGGGAGCAGGTTACACACACACACACACTCACACACACACACACACACACACACACACACACACACACACACACACACAGGAAGTGGTGGATGTAGGTGCAGTTCCAATGTGGAAAGGATGTGAATGGGAATGGTTTGGAGGGATATGGGCCAGGAGCAGGCAGCTGGGACTAGTCTAGTTTGGGGTTAGGGTAGGCATGGATTGGTGATCCGAAGGGTCTGTTTCTGTGCTGTATGACTCCAATCATGATCGGAGCGCCCTGTGCACTGTGACCCCAGTGTATCACACAATGTCAGAGAGCAAGTCAGCATTTCAATGTCAACGATTTCATTCCAACCTCTGAGAGAATGTCAGACCCCTCCAGCTAGTGGGATTTGGATTATCTGAGAGCGTGCACTCTGAAGTAGAAGGCAGTGAAACCGACTCTGAATCATATATTCATTGTGGGAGTTGCTGCAGATTCACATCTCCCCCTTTCAACACTGTGAAAGGGTTCTTGTAGTGCAGTGGTAGTGTCCCTACCTCTGATCCAGGCGGCCCAGGTTGGAGTCCTTCCTGCCCCAGGCATGTGTATTAACACATGTGAACACATTAACAAAACGTTTTTTCGGTGCTGCATTGTGACTGTAACTGTGGCGGCTGTGTCAGGAGGGGTACACTTGCAATGTGTAACGACTGGCTCCTGGCTCTTCCCTTCACCAGCTGCCTGTTAGTAATGTCCCTCACCTCCTAGACCCTGGCTGATGGATATTCCATAAAAGATCAGGTGAATATCCCAGTAGATGTTTCATTCCATTACAGGTGGCTCAGTGGTTAGACTGCTGCCTCACAGTGTCAGGGACCCAGGTTCGATCCCACCCTCGGGCAGACACATTCTCCCAGTGTCTGCTTGGGTTTCCTCCCACAATCCAAAGATGTGCAGGTTAGTGTGGATTGGCCATGGGGAATTGTCCCATAGAGTTCAGGGATGTGTAGGTAAGGGTGGATTGGCCATGGGGGATTGTCCCATAGAGTTCAGGAATGTGTACGTTAGTGTGGATTGGCCATGGGGAATTGTCCCATAGAGTTCAGGGATGTGTAGGTAAGGGTGGATTGGCCATGGGAAATTGTCCCATAGTGCCCAGGGATGTATAGGTTAGGGTGGATTGGCCATGGGGAATTGTCCCATAGTGTCCAGGGATGTGTAGGTTAGGGTGGATTGGTCAAGGGAAATTGTCCCATAGTGTCCAGGGATGTGCAGGTTAGGGTGGATTGGCCATGGAAAATTGTCCCATAATGCCCAGGGATGTGCAGGTTGGGGTGGATTAGCCATGGGAATTTGTCCCATAGTGTGCAGGAATGTGCAGGTTAGGGTGGATTGGCCATGGGAAATTGTCCCATAGTGCCCAGGGATGTGCAGGTTAGGGTGGATTGGCCATGGGGAATTGTTCCATAGTACCTAGGGATGTGTAGGTTAGGATGGATTGGCCATGGGAAATTGTCCCATAATGCTCAGGGATATGAAGTTTAGGATGGATTGGCCATGGGAAATTGTCCCATAGTGTGCAGGGATGTGTAGGTTAGGGTGGATTGGCCATGGGAAATTGTCCCATAATGCTCAGGGATGTGCAGATTAGGGTGGATTGGTCATGGGAAATTGTCCCATAGTGCCCAGGGATGTGCAGGTTAGGATGGATTGGCCATGGGAAATTGTCCCATAGTGTGCAGGGATGTGTAGGTTAGGGTGGATTGGCCATGGGAAATTGTCCCATAATGCTCAGGGATGTGCAGATTAGGGTGGATTGGTCATGGGAAATTGTCCCATAGTGCCCAGGGATGTGCAGGTTAGGGTGGATTGGCCATGGGAAATTGTCCCATAGTGTCCAGGGATGTGCAGGTTAGGGTGGATTAGCCATGGGAATTTGTCCCATAGTGTGCAGGAATGTGCAGGTTAGGGTGGATTGGCCATGGGAAATTGTCCCATAGTGCCCAGGGATGTGCAGGTTAGGGTGGATTGGCCATGAGAAATTGTCCCATAGTGTGCAGGGATGTGTAGGTTAGGATGGATTGGCCATGGGAAATTGTCCCATAGTGCCCAGGGATGTGCAGGTTAGGGTGGATTGGCCATGGAAAATTGTCCCATAATGCCCAGGGATGTGCAGGTTGGGGTGGATTAGCCATGGGAATTTGTCCCATAGTGTGCAGGAATGTGCAGGTTAGGGTGGATTGGCCATGGGAAATTGTCCCATAGTGCCCAGGGATGTGCAGGTTAGGGTGGATTGGCCATGGGAAATTGTTCCATAGTACCTAGGGATGTGTAGGTTAGGGTGGATTGGCCATGAGAAATTGTCCCATAGTGTGCAGGGATGTGTAGGTTAGGATGGATTGGCCATGGGAAATTGTCCCATAATGCTCAGGGATATGAAGTTTAGGATGGATTGGCCATGGGAAATTGTCCCATAATGCTCAGGGATATGAAGTTTCGGATGGATTGGCCATGGGAAATGCTGGTGACAGGGTTAGGGTAATGGGGTGGGTGTGGGCTGGATGCTCTTTGGAGGCCGAAGTTGGGACTGCAGATGCTGGAGATGAGAGTGTTGCTGGAAAAGCACAGCAGGTCAGGCAGCATCCGATGAGCAGGAAAATCGATGTTTCGGGCAAAAGCCCTTCATCAGGAATAGATAGATTGAATGGCCTTTCTTCACACTGCAGAGATCGAATCCAGTGTGACTGCTGAACGCAATATTGATTCAAAGATCTCTCACACTGATGACAAACTGACTTTATCGAAAGAGGTAAAAACAATGACTACAGATGCTGGAAACCAGATTCTGGATTAGTGGTGCTGGAAGAGCACAGCAGTTCAGGCAGCATCCAAGGAGCTTTGAAATCGACGTTTCGGGCAAAAGCCGTTCATAAGGAATAAAGGCAGTGAGCCTGAAGGGTGGAGAGATAAGCTAGAGGAGGGTGGGGGTGGGGAGAGAGTAGCATAGAGTACAATGGGTGAGTGGGGGAGGGGATGAAGGTGATAGGTCAAGGAGGAGAGGGTGGAGTGGATAGATGGAAAAGGAGATAGGCAGGTCGGACAAGTCCGGACAAGTTATGGGGACAGTGCTGAGCTGTAAGTTTGGGACTAGGGTGAGGTGGGGGAAGGGGAAATGAGGAAACTGTTGAAGTCCACATTGATGCCCTGGGGTTGAAGTGTTCCGAGGCGGAAGATGAGGCGTTCTTCCTCCAGTCGTCTGGTGGTGAGGGAGCGGCGGTGAAGGAGGCCCAGGACCTCCATGTCCTCGGCAGAGTGGGAGGGGGAGTTGAAATGTTGGGCCACGGGGCAGTTTGGTTGATTGGTGCGGGTGTCCCGGAGATGTTCCCTAAAGCGCTCTGCCAGGAGGTGCCCAGTCTCCCCAATGTAGAGGAGACCGTTTCGGGAGCAACGGATACAATAAATGATATCAGTGGATGTGCAGGTAAACCTTTGATGGATGTGGAAGGCTCCTTTAGGGCCTTGGATAGAGGTGAGGGAGGAGGTGTGGGCACAGGTTTTACAGTTCCTGCAGTGGCAGGGGAAAGTGCCAGGATTGGAGGGTGGGTCGTAGGGGGACGTGGACCTGACCAGGTAGTCACAGAGGGAACGGTCTTTGCGGAAGGCGGAAAGGGGTGGGGGGGGAAATATATCCCTGGTGGTGGGGTCCGTTTGGAGGTGGCGGAAATGTCGGCGGATGATTTGGTTTATGCGAAGGTTGGTAGGGTGGAAGGTGAGCACCAGGGGCGTTCTGTCCTTGTTACGGTTGGAGGGGTGGGGTCTGAGGGCGGAGGTGCGGGATGTGGACGAGATGCGTTGGAGGGCATCTTTAACCACGTGGGAAGGGAAATTGCGGTCTCTAAAGAAGGAGGCCATCTGGTGTGTTCTGTGGTGGAACTGGGCCTCCTGGGAGCAGATACGGCAGAGGCGGAGAAATTGGGAATACGGGATGGCATTTTTGCAAGAGGTAGGGTGGGAAGAGGTGTAATCCAGGTAGCTGTGGGAGTCGGTGGGTTTGTAAAAAATGTCAGTGTCAAGTCGGTCGTCACTAATGGAGATAGAGAGGTCCAGGAAGGGGAGGGAGGTGTCAGAGATAGTCCAGGTAAATTTAAGGTCAGGGTGGAATGTGTTGGTGAAGTTGATGAATTGCTCAACCTCCTCGCGGGAGCACGAGGTGGCACCAATGCAGTCATCAATGTAGCGGAGGAAGAGGTGGGGAGTGGTGCCGGTGTAATTACGGAAGATTAACTGTTCTACATAGCCAACAAAGAGACAGGCATAGCTGGGGCCCATACGTGTGCCCATGGCTACCCCTTTGGTCTGGAGGAAGTGGGAGGATTCAAAGGAGAAGTTGTTAAGGGTGAGGACCAGTTCGGCCAAATGAATGAGAGTGTTGGTGGAAGGGTACTGTTGGGAACGTCTGGAGAGGAAAAAACGGAGGGCTTGGAGGCCCTGGTCATGGAGGATGGAGGTGTAGAGGGATTGGATATCCATGGTGAAGATAAGGCGTTGGGGGCCAGGGAAACGGAAGTCTTGGAGGAGGTGGAGGGCGTGGGTGGTGTCTCGAACGTATGTGGGGAGTTCCTGGACTAGGGGGGATAGGACAGTGTCAAGGTAGGTAGAGATGAGTTCAGTGGGGCAGGAGCAGGCTGAGACAATGGGTCGGCCAGGGTGGTCAGGCTTGTGGATCTTGGGAAGGAGGTAGAACCGGGCAGTGCGGGGTTCCCGGACTATGAGGTTGGAAGCTGTGGGTGGGAGATCTCCTGAGGTGATGAGGTTCTGTATGGTCTGGGAGATGATGGTTTGGTGATGGGGGGGGTGGGGTCATGGTCGAGGGGGCAGTAGGAAGAGGTGTCCTCGAGTTGGCGTTTGGCTTCAGCGGTGTAGAGGTCAGTGCGCCAGACTCCCACTGCGCCCCCTTTATCCGCTGGCTTGATGGTGAGGTTGGGATTGGAGCAGAGGGATTGGAGGGCTGCGCGTTGTGAGGGTGAGAGGTTGGAGTGGGGGAGGGGGGACGACAGGTTGAGGCGGTTAATGTCCCGGCGGCAGTTGGAAATGAAGAGGTCGAGGGCAGGTAATAGGCCTCATGTGGAGACGGAGTGTTGGTGCAGTGTGTTCCCGCTCCCTGGGTCGTGTCAGCACCACGGACAGCACCTTACGCTCTGTTTGTAGGTCGCGTTTATCAACTCAGGGCTTCACCTCGTATATTGGGTAGTCTCCCTGGCTCTGAGGTTGAAGTCCTGGCTCTGGGTCCCACTCCGATAGCTAAGGGAAGGTGATTATCTATCTGTAAACCCCCTCCAGCACAGGCCAGGGGAACAGGAGGGTGACAGGTTCCTGCTCAGACAATATCAGATCAGGATGTTGCAGCTCCCAGTCCAGAGGAGCAAGGATCGCTGGGATTCAGTGCTGGCCTTTATCCTTTATAGGAATGTCTTCGAAACAGAGGGCACAATGTACAAGCAACTCTCTCCCAGGACTGTTTGTTAGGCATCGTCATGAGGCAGGCTTCCTTTAAGTTTAAAACAGTAGAGGAAATTTTACTTTCAGTTTAATAGTGGAGAGAGAGCCTTCCTATTCTCTAACCCTGTGCTGCCCTTGTCCTGGGAGAGTTTCACAGGGATAGTGATGAGGAATCTTACATTCAGACTAAAATTGTAGAGGGAGCTTTACTCTGTATCCAACCCCGTGCTGTCCCCGTCATGGGAGTGTTTGATGGGAGATAGTGTTGAGGGAGCTTTACTCTGTATCTAACCCCGTGCTGTCCCTGTCCCTGGGAGTGTTTGATGACGGGGACAGAGTAGAGAGAGCTTTACTCTATATCTAACCCTGTGCTGTCCCTGTCCTGGGATTGTTTGATGGGAGACAGTGTAGAGAGAGCTTTACTCTGTATCTAACCCCGTGCTGTCCCTGTCCCTGGGAGTGTTTGATGACGGGGACAGTGTTGAGGGAGCTTTACTCTGTATCTAACCCCGTGCTGTCCCTGTCCTGGGAGTGATTGATGGCAGACAGCGTAGAGAGAGCTTTACTCTGTATCTAACCCTGTGCTGTCCCTGTCCTGGGATTGTTTGATGGGAGACAGTGGAGAGGGAGCTTTACTCTGTATCTAACCCCATGCTGTCCCTGTCCTGGAAGTGATTGATGGGAGACAATGTAGAGGGAGCTTTACTCTGTATCTAACCCTGTGCTGTCCGTGTCCCTGGGAGTGTTTGATGGGAGACAGTGTAGAGGGAGCTTTACTTTGTATCTAACCCCGTGCTGTCTGTGTCCCTGGGAGAGTGTGATGGAGGGACAGTGTAGAGGGAGCTTTACTCTGTATCTAACCCCGTGCTGTCCCTGTCCTGGTAGTGTTTGATGGGAGACAATGTAGAGGGAGCTTTACTCTGTATCTAACCCTGTGCTGTCCCTGTCCTGGTACTGTTTGATGGGGAACAGTGTAGAGGGAGCTTTACTCTGTATCTAACCCTGTGCTGTCCCTGTCCTGGTACTGTTTGATGGGGAACAGTGTAGAGGGAGCTTTACTCTGTATCTAACCCTGTGCTGTTCCTGTCCCTGGGAAGGTTTGATGGGGAACAGTGTAGAGGGAGCTTTACTCTGTATCTAACCCCGTGCTGTCCGTGTCCCTGGGAGTGTGTGATGGAGGGACAGTGTAGAGGGAGCTTTACTCTGTATCTAACCCCGTGCTGTCCATGTCCTGGTAGTGTTTGATGGGAGACAATGTAGAGGGAGCTTTACTCTGTATCTAACCCTGTGCTGTTCCTGTCCCTGGGAAGGTTTGATGGGGAACAGTGTAGAGGGAGCTTTACTCTGTATCTAACCCCATGCTGTCCCTGTCCCTGGGAAGGTTTGATGGGGACAGTCTAGAGGGAGCTTTACTCTGTATCTAACCCTGTGCTGTCCCTGTCCCTGGGAAGGTTTGATGGGGAACAGTGTAGAGGGAGCTTTACTCTGTATCTAACCCCGTGCTATCCCTGTCCTGGGAGTGTTTGATGGGGGGACAGTGTAGAGGGAGCTTTACTCTGTATCTAACCCCATGCTGTCCCTGTCCCTGGGAAGGTTTGATGGGGAACAGTGTAGAGGGATCTTTACTCTGTATCTAACCCCATGCTGTCCCTGTCCCTGGGAAGGTTTGATGGGGACAATCTAGAGGGAGCTTTACTCTATAACTAACCCCGTGCTGTCCCTGGCAGTGTTTGATGGGGAACAGTGTAGAGGGAGCTTTAATGTCAGTTTGAATGAGTAGAAGAGGTCTGAGAGGCTGCTGAAGCGTTAGGGTTGGGGTTAGTTGGCAGATGATAGGTCTCGTATAAACGGGATAGAGAAGGAATTTCAAACCTGTGAAACATTGAATTGCTAATGATCCAAGAAATGTCGGCTGGTGGTCAGACCGAGGTAAAAACAATGACTGCAGATGCTGGAAACCAGATTCTGGATTAGTGGTGCTGGAAGAGCACAGCAGTTCAGGCAGCATCCAACGAGCAGCGAAATCGACGTTTCGGGCAAAAGCCCTTCATCAGGAATAAAGGCAGTGAGCCTGAAGCGTGGAGAGATAAACTAGAGGAGGGTGGGGGTGGGGAGAGAGTAGCATAGAGTACAATGGGTGAGTGGGGGAGGAGATGAAGGTGATAGGTCAGGGAGGAGAGGGTGGAGTGGATAGGTGGAAAAGGAGATAGGCAGGTAGGACAAGTCCGGACAAGTTATGGGGACAGTTACTGAGCTGGAAGTTTGAAACTAGGATGAGGTGGGGGAAGGGGAAATGAGGAAGCTGTTGAAGTCCACATTGATGCCCTGGGGTTGAAGTGTTCCGAGCCGGAAGATAAGGCGTTCTTCCTCCAGGCGTCTGGTGGTGAGGGAGCGGCGGTGAAGGAGGCCCAGGACCTCCATGTCCTCGGCAGAGTGGGAGGGGGAAGTTGAAATGTTGGGCCACGGGGCGGTGTGGTTGATTGGGGCGGGTGTCCCGGTGATGTTAGCTGCTCCTGCAGTTCCTTTCCATTTCCCTCACTGTCTGCTCCCCTCACTGTAAACTAATCCTGAAAGGCTGAGCCTGGACACACACACAGACACACAGCTCCCAGGGACAGAGTTCAAAGTGAATTTAATTGGATATCGCCTGGAACCGCCCTATCAGCAGAATCCAGGAAAGTGAGCTACATTCTGAGCAGAAAGCTCTCCCCTCCCCTCCCCCCTCACACAATCTGAAACACACATTCCTGATCGGCAGGAAGCAGGTTAAATCCATAAGAAACCTGACTGACAAGTAGGTCCTCAGGGAGAAAATGTTCCCAACCGCTGAATGTTCAAAGAGCTGCATTTTAATGACGCCAGTTTTTGGATTGGTCCAGAGCTGGGAGTGCTGCATTGTGCACTCAGACCCTGGACAGAGGCTGTGCCTCGGTGCCATCAGCCCAGAGTAGGTCCGAGGATGGTCAGACAGTCCAATTGGGACAGACAGATACGCACACACTCACCCTGTGGGGTCTGGGGTGGAGCGTCTCGTTGGACTGATCTCGACTTCAGTCCGCAACCCAGATTAACGGGGAGAAAATCTCCTCATTAATAATAATCTCTCCAACAGGGGGCTGCTGGGTGGGGGGGGGGGTGTTACTGGGTGCGGTGTTTCATGTGGGTGGGGTGTTCCTGGTTGGGGTGTTCCTTGTGGGTGGGGTGTTCCTGGTTGGGGTGTTCCTGGTTGCGGTGTTCCTTGTGGGTGGGGTGTTCCATGTGGGTGGGGTGTTTGGGGTTGCAGTGTTCCGTGTGGGTGGGGTGTTCCTGGTTGCGGTGTTCCGTGTGGGTGGGGTGTTCCATGTGGGTGGGGTGTTTGGGGTTGCAGTGTTCCGTGTGGGTGGGGTGTTCCTGGTTGCGGTGTTCCTTGTGGGTGGGGTGTTTGCTGTTGGGGTGTTCCGTGTGGGTGGGGTGTTCCTGGTTGCGGTGTTCCTTGTGGGTGGGGTGTTCCTGGTTGCGGTGTTCCTTGTGGGTGGGGTGTTCCTGGTTGCGGTGTTCCTTGTGGGTGGGGTGTTTGGGGTTGGGGTGTTCCGTGTGGGTGGGGTGTTCCTGGTTGGGGTGTTCCTTGTGGGTGGGGTGTTTGGGGTTGGGGTGTTCCTTGTGGGTGGGTTGTTCCTGGTTGCGGTGTTCCTTGTGGGTGGGGTGTTCCTGGTTGGGGTGGGGTGTTCCTGGTTGGGGTGTTCCTTGTGGGTGGGGTGTTCCTGGTTGCGGTGTTCCGTGTGGGTGGGGTGTTCCTGGTTGGGGTGGGGTGTTCCTGGTTGCGGTGTTCCTTGTGGGTGGGGTGTTCCTGGTTGCGGTTTTCCTTGTGGGTGGGGTGTTCCTGGTTGGGGTGTTCCATGTGGGTGGGGTGTTCCTGGTTGGGGTGTTCCGTGTGAGTGGGGTGTTCCTGGTTGCGGTGTTCCGTGTGAGTGGGGTGTTCCTGGTTGCGGTGTTCCTGGTTGGGGTGTTCCTGGTTGGGGTGTTCCTGGTTGGGGTGTTCCGTGTGGGTGGGGTGTTCCTGGTTGGGGTGTTCCTTGTGGGTGGGGTGTTTGCTGTTGGGGTGTTCCTTGTGGGTGGGGTGTTCCCGGTTGCGGTGTTCCATGTGGGTGGGGTGTTCCTGGTTGGGGTGTTCCTTGTGGGTGGGGTGTTCCTGGTCGCGGTGTTCCTTGTGGGTGGGGTGTTCCTGGTTGCGGTGTTCCTTGTGGGTGGGGTGTTCCTGGTTGGGGTGTTCCGTGTGAGTGGGGTGTTCCTGGTTGGGGTGTTCCATGTGGTTGGGGTGTTCCTGGTTGCGGTGTTCCTTGTGGGTGGGGTGTTCCTGGTTGCGGTGTTCCTTGTGGGTGGGGTGTTCCTGGTTGCGGTGTTCCTTGTGGGTGGGGTGTTCCTGGTTGCGGTGTTCCATGTGGGTGGGGTGTTCCTGGTTGCGGTGTTCCATGTGGGTGGGGTGTTCCTGGTTGGGGTGTTCCTTGTGGGTGGGGTGTTCCTGGTTGGGGTGTTCCATGTGGGTGGGGTGTTCCTGGTTGCGGTGTTCCTTGTGGGTGGGGTGTTCCTTGTTGCGGTGTTCCTTGTGAGTGGGGTGTTCCTGGTTGGGGTGTTCCTTGTGGGTGGGGTGTTCCTGGTTGCGGTGTTCCATGTGGGTGGGGTGTTCCTTGTTGCGGTGTTCCTTGTGGGTGGGGTGTTCCTGGTTGGGGTGTTCCTTGTGGGTGGGGTGTTCCTGGTTGTGGTGTTCCATGTGGGTCGGGTGTTCCTGGTTGCGGTGTTCCTTGTGGGTGGGGTGTTCCTGGTTGGGGTGTTCCTGGTTGGGGTGTTCCTGGTTGCGGTGTTCCGTGTGGGTGGGGTGTTCCTGGTTGGGGTGTTCCTTGTGGGTGGGGTGTTTGCTGTTGGGGTGTTCCTTGTGGGTGGGGTGTTCCTGGTTGCGGTGTTCCGTGTGGGTGGGGTGTTCCTGGTTGGGGTGTTCCTTGTGGGTGGGGTGTTTGCTGTTGGGGTGTTCCTTGTGGGTGGGGTGTTCCTGGTTGCGGTGTTCCGTGTGGGTGGGGTGTTCCTGGTTGCGGTGTTCCATGTGGGTGGGGTGTTCCTGGTTGCGGTGTTCCTTGTGGGTGGGCTGTTCCTGGTTGCGGTATTCCGTGTGGGTGGGCTGTTCCTGGTTGGGGTGTTCCTTGTGGGTGGGGTGTTCCTGGTTGCGGTGTTCCTTGTGGGTGGGGTGTTCCTGGTTGCGGTGTTCCGTGTGGGTGGGGTGTTCCTGGTTGCGGTGTTCCGTGTGGGTGGGCTGTTCCTGGTTGGGGTGTTCCTTGTGGGTGGGGTGTTCCTGGTTGCGGTGTTCCTTGTGGGTGGGGTGTTCCTGGTTGCGGTGTTCCGTGTGGGTGGGGTGTTCCTGGTTGCGGTGTTCCTTGTGGGTGGGGTGTTTGCTGTTGGGGTGTTCCTTGTGGGTGGGGTGTTCCTGGTTGGGGTGTTCCGTGTGGGTGGGGTGTTCCTGGTTGCGGTGTTCCTTGTGGGTGGGGTGTTCCTGGTTGGGGTGTTCCGTGTGGGTGGGGTGTTCCTGGTTGCGGTGTTCCTTGTGGGTGGGGTGTTCCTGGTTGGGGTGTTCCGTGTGGGTGGGGTGTTCCTGGTTGGGGTGTTCCTTGTGGGTGGGGTGTTTGCTGTTGGGGTGTTCCTTGTGGGTGGGGTGTTCCTGGTTGGGGTGTTCCTTGTGGGTGGGGTGTTCCTGGTTGGGGTGTTCCTTGTGGGTGGGGTGTTCCTGGTTGCGGTGTTCCGTGTGGGTGGGGTGTTCCTGGTTGCGGTGTTCCATGTGGGTGGGCTGTTCCTGGTTGGGGTGTTCCTTGTGGGTGGGGTGTTCCTGGTTGCGGTGTTCCTTGTGGGTGGGGTGTTCCTGGTTGCGGTGTTCCGTGTGGGTGGGGTGTTCCTGGTTGGGGTGTTCCTTGTGGGTGGGGTGTTCCTGGTTGCGGTGTTCCTTGTGGGTGGGGTGTTCCTGGTTGGGGTGTTCCTTGTGGGTGGGGTGTTCCTGGTTGCGGTGTTCCGTGTGGGTGGGGTGTTCCTGGTTTGCTCAGAGATGGAGAATGGGCCTTGACAAAGCGTTAACCTGTCAGATTCAGCACCTGTCAGCTGTCGGAATGTCACCCCCGCGTCAGCAAGAAACCTGCAGCAAGGAACAAACATCCAGAGAGGATTTAAACACAAGGCAAACATCCCCAGTCCCCTACATCATGGCAGAGCGACTCTCCCTTCCCCACTGACACAGACAACTTTACAGTGTTTCACACACACACACACATACACATACACACACATACAGACATACTCTCATATAGACACACACACACACACACACACATACACACACACATACACACATCCTCACACATACACACACACATCCTCACACATACAGACATACTCTCATATAGACACACACACTCACATAGACACGCACAACCTCACATACTCTCTCTCACACACACACTGTCAGTCACACAGACACGTACACACACAGACACACACAAACTCACACACCTTCACACACAGAAACTCACATTAGTACAGATACTCAGAGACACACAGAAAAGAAAGCAGTGACAGGCACTCAGAGACACACTGACTCGCAGGTAACATATAAACATACACAACAGTGACTTACACACAGAGACACATACACAAACAGACATTCACAGAGACACACAGATACTCACTGACAGAGAGGTACAGATACAGATTCTCAGAGACACGCATAGACAATCGCACAAAAACATACGCGCACACACCTACACATCACACACACAGGTGCAGACATGCACAGATACAGACATACAGATACTCGCTCACAGAGACACACAAACACATTCACAGGCCCACTCAGAGAGACACAGATACACAGAAACGGGTGCTCAGAGACAGACACACTCAAATATACACAAACACTCCCACAGGTGCAGACACGCATGGAGATAGACACACAGAAACTCACAGACAGATTCTCAGAGGCAGATGCAGACTCTCAGAGACACACACACCCCGTCAGATAGTCACACAGGTACACACTCTCACAGTCAGAATCACCCAGAAATGTTCACAGAGACAGACACACAAAACAGTTGATTATCGATGTAGAGAGAATGGTCTTCCCCATCTCAAACGCTGTAAATCCTCCAGTCCAGAACACAATTATTCAGGAACACTTGGTATCCATAAATGTTTTGAACAGAGCCTTGTAACATTGTAGATTCTCTGGCAGCAGGAGCAGGCAGAGGTATAGGTACAGGGAAATGTTACAAACACTGGCCTGTAATCGCACTGCCTGAATGGTTCAGGTGTGTCCCAGTCACCACCTTGTGGTTGAACATTACGGGACCATCCAGGAACATTCAGGATGCCAGGCACTGACTCTGAGGTTGTGCTGGGACTAGGGGCACCTTACCCTGCTGAGAAGGTAACAGTCACAGTTCGATCATCTCCTCCTCCTCTGGTTGTTCAGTCAGGTAGCTGGCCAGGTCCCTGAGGAAGTTAAAGACGGCTCTCCACTTGGTAATGTACCAGATCTTGTAGATAACCTCAAGCATCAGGACCACGAACAGTAAGACGAGGAAGCACAGGAACACCCGATCAGCACACAGGATCACCCTGTGCTTGAAGCTCTGGTTTTCAGGGCCATGACAAGGCTCGGACTTATCCTCCCTTTGAGATTCCTCAGACTCCTCAGAAACGGGGTCTTCCACGTTCCCTTTCTTTTCCATTGGCCTGACGCCCCTCCCGATCCTGAGCTGAGCTTTAACCTGGCAGCGAGCTACCTCTCGGATTCCCAGCAGGAAGGGCAGGGGATTGACTGGGAGCTGATCCTATATACACTGCACAGAGTCAGCACGTTTAAAGCCAGCTTAAAGTTATTAACCAGGATCATCCTCACAGGCCCTACCCTCCTCAGGAGGGTGGAGGGGGCGGGGAAGGGAGGAGAGCCGGGAGCCGGAACTGTTGGTGTAGCGCCAGGTCGATGTAAGGGTTGCTGTAGTGCCGGGTTGTTGTTGTAGTGAAGTGTGTGTGTTTTCTTTTATAATGGCTGGTTGTTGCAATAGGTAAACACAATGACTGCAGATGCTGGAAACCAGATTCTGGATTAGTGGTGCTGGAAGAGCACAGCAGTTCAGGCAGCATCCAAGGAGCTTCGAAATCGACGTTTCGGGCAAAAGCCCTTCATCAGGAATAAAGGCAGTGAGCCTGAAGCGTGGAGAGATAAGCTAGAGGAGGGTGGGGGTGGGGAGAGAGTAGCATAGAGTACAATGGGTGAGTGAGGGAGGGGATGAAGGTGATAGGTCAGGGAGGAGAGGGTGGAGTGGATAGGTGGAAAAGGAGATAGGCAGGTAGGACAAATCCGAACAAGTCAAGGAGACAGTTACTGAGCTGGAAGTTTGGAATTAGGGTGAGGCGGGGGAAGGGGAAATGAGGAAACTGTTGAAGTCCACATTGATGCCCTGGGATTGAAGTGTTCCGAGGCGGAAGATGAGGCGTTCTTCCTCCAGGCGTCTGGTGGTGAGGGAGCGGCGGTGAAGGAGGCCCAGGACCTCCATGTCCTCGGCAGAGTGGGAGGGGGAGTTGAAATGTTGGGCCACGGAACGGTGTGGTTGATTGGTGAGGGTGTCCCGGAGATGTTCCCTAAAGCGCTCTGCTAGGAGGCGCCCAGTCTCCCCAATGTAGAGGAGACCGCATCGGGAGCAACGGATACAATAAATGATATTAGTGGATGTGCAAGTAAAACTTTGATGGATGTGGAAGGCTCCTTTAGGGCCTTGGATAGAGGTGAGGGAGGAGGTGTGGGCACAGGTTTTACAGTTCCTGCAGTGGCAGGGGAAAGTGCCAGGATGGGAGGGTGGGTTGTAGGGGGGCGTGGACCTGACCAGGTAGTCACTGAGGGAACGGTCTTTGCGGAAGGCGGAAAGGGGTGGGGAGGGAAATATATCCCTGGTGGTGGGGTCTGTTTGGAGGTGGCGGAAATGTCGGCGGATGATTTGGTTTATGCGAAGGTTGGTAGGGTGGAAGGTGAGCACCAGGGGCGTTCTGTCCTTGTTACGGTTGGAGGGATGGGGTCTGAGGGCGGAGGTGCGGGATGTGGACGAGATGCGTTGGAGTGCATCTTTAACCACGTGGGAAGGAGGTCATCTGGTGTGTTCTGTGGTGGAACTGGTCCTCCTGGGAGCAGATACGGCGGAGGCGGAGAAATTGGGAATACGGGATGACATTTTTGCAGGAGGTAGGGTGGGAAGAGGTGCAATCCAGGTAGCTGTGGGAGTCGGTGGGTTTGTAAACAATGTCAGTGTCAAGTCAGTCGTCACTAATGGAGATGGAGAGGTCCAGGAAGGGGAGGGAGGTGTCAGAGATGGTCCAGGTAAATTTAAGGTCAGGGTGGAATGTGTTGGTGAAGTTGATGAATTGCTCGCGGGAGCACGAGGTGGCGCCGATGCAGTCATCAATGTAGCGGAGGAAGAGGTGGGGAGTGGTGGTGCTCTTCCAGCACCACTAATCCAAAATCTGGTTGTTGTAATGCCAGGTTGTTGCTGTAATGCTGGGTTGTTGTTGTCATAGTGAGGGTGATTTCCCAATGTTGTGTTATTGTTGTTGCAGAAGGTGGTTACCTCAATGCAGGGTTGTTGCTGTAGTGGATGTGTTTAATTCAGTGCTGGCTGGTTACCCCAATGCAGGGTTGTTGTTAGTGCAGTGCCAGGTTGTTGTTGTTTTAGTGAGTGTGTTTACCTCAATGCAAAGTTGTTGTTTCTATTGCAGTGCCAGGTGGTGAATACAATGCAGGGCTGTTATTGTTGTAGTGAGGGTGGTTACCCCAAAGCAACAGGTTGTTGTTGTGCCCTCCCGCTGTAATGCAGGGTGTGGTTTACTCCAATGCAGCGGGTTGTTGTTGCACCTGCCCTCTCTACTGCAGGGTAGGGGTACCCCAATCAGCAGGTTGTTATACCCTCCCTCTCTATTGCTAGGTGGGGGTACCCCAATGCTGTGTGTCATTGTTGTTGTACCCTCCCTCTCTAATGATGGCTGGAGAATACTCAAATGCAGTGGGTTGTTGTTATACCATCCGTCTCTAATGCAGGGTGGGAGGTACACCAATGCAGCGGGTTGTCATTGTACCCATAGTCTCTAATGCAGGGTGGGGGATACTCCAATGCAGCGGGTTGTCGTTGTACCCATAGTCTCTAATGCAGAGTGGGAGATACTCCAATGCAGCGGGTTGTTGTTGCACCCTCCCTCTCTAATGCAGAGTGGGGGGATACCCCAAAGCAGCAGGTTGTTGTTGTACCCTCCGTCTCTAATCTAAGGTGTGGGTTACCTCAATGCAGCGGGTTGTTGTTGTACCCTCCCTAATGCAGGGTGGGGGTTACCTCAATACAGCTGGTGGTTGTTGTACCTTCCCTCTCTAATGCTGGGTGGGGGGTATCCCAATGCAGCGGGTTGTTGTTGCAGCACCGTCACCAACCGCCGCCCGCGGTTTGAATTGTGACGGTTGGGTCTCCGGGACGGACCAATGAGGACGGGCGGAGGGAGGACACGTGACGCGGCGGCAGCCAATCGGGAGGGAGCGTGAACCGCGGCGGGAATGCGGCGGGTTTGAAGAAAACTGAAGCGAAAATAAGAACCTTCTTCTGAGTAACGGCGACAAGATTAATAACACCCGGGGACCGGGGACCGGGGACAGAGAACCGAGAACCGAGAACCGAGACCGGGACCGGGGACAGAGAACCGAGACCGGGGACCGGGACCGGGGACCGGGGACAGAGAACCGAGACCGGGGACCGGGACCGGGGACCGGGGACAGAGAACCGAGAACCGAGACCGGGACCGGGGACAGAGAACCGAGAACCGAGACCGGGACCGGGACCGGGGACAGAGAACCGAGAACCGAGACCGGGACCGGGACCGGGGACAGAGAACCGAGACCGGGGACCGGGACCGGGGACCGGGGACAGAGAACCGAGAACCGAGACCGGGACCGGGGACAGAGAACCGAGACCGGGACCGGGACCGGGGACCGGGGACAGAGAACCGAGACCGGGACCGGGACCGGGGACAGAGAACCGAGACCGGGACCGGGACCGGGGACAGAGAACCGAGACCGGGACCGGGACCGGGGACAGAGAACCGAGACCGGGACCGGGACCGGGGACAGAGAACCGAGAACCGAGACCGGGACCGGGACCGGGGACCGAGACCGGGGACCGAGACCGGGGACCGAGACCGGGGACCGAGACCGGGGACCGAGAGGGAG